>NC_046658.1:68306174-68347637 GCF_010883055.1 Belonocnema kinseyi
TGAAAGTCATGCAATATAATTTTGATATTACTTTTTCGAATATTTTTCCCTATTATCCAAATAAAAATTGGATTTTAGATTTGACATTTACGAACAATCTCCAGCTGAATCGAGAAACTATACAAAATATGCAGAAGTGGCTCCCATTACGAATGAATCGGTCGTGCTTTATAAATTCATGAATGTACGTATACCTAAATTCGAAATGATATTTCCCATTATTTCAATTTATGAATTTTAAATACTATATCTAAAAGGTACATCACTTTTTAAAAAGTATTATTTTGTAGTCTGAATATTACGGCAAAATAAGCATCGGTCATCCTGCAAAAGAATTTAAAGTTGTCTTCGATACAACTTGGGGAGATTCCTGGCTTCCTTCAGAACGATGCAGCTTTTCAGAAATTGCTTGCAGTGAGAATTTATTAATTTAATCAAATAATTTCCAACTGCGAAAAGTATTTTGTTTAAAATTAAAAAATACCCTTTTTCAATTTTTAGGAATTCACACTAGATATGACAGTACACAATCTTCCACTTATCAAGCGGTTGGAACACCTGTAAACATAACGGCGAACACTTTTTCCCTTTTGGGATTTTTATCAAGAGACGATTTTCACGTAAGATAAATATTTTTAAATTTGTAGATTTAATCAGGCCTCACAGACCGGTTCCTATATCCTCTAGTGTATGCTATATTCAATTAAGATCCCTAAAGTACCCTTTTTTCAATATTTGGTCGTCTTGGTACCCTATTTGTAGCCCAGAAATTTTTAATAAATTTCAAACATTTGAAGGGATTTTTAAGGTGTTAGGGTATTTTTAAAACTTCCAAGACATTTTCAAGAGCTTTCAATTTGACATATTTTAGGAATTTGAAAAGATCCATTAATTTTCATGAATTTTTTCATTAGTTTCATTAATTTGAAGAGATTTAAGAACGCTTGAAATATTTTAGGATAATGCATTTTCTAGAATTTCGGAAGATATGAAAGGACTTTACAGATTTTAAGATATTTTAAAAGAATTCACAGGATTTATAATATTTTCGAGGATTTCAATGATTTTAAAGAATTTTAAGGCTCACAATGTATTTAAATATATTTTGCAAGATTTTGAGAAATATCCTCATAAAATTTCACGATATTTTATAATATTCAGTGAATCTTTTAATAAATTTGTAATTAGTTTTTGTAATCCACCCTAAATTCTTATTAATTTCATTTGAATTCTTTTAAATTTACTCCATTTTACTTAATTCAATCCATTTTTTCGAATGTTTCAGTTTCATTGAATTGTTCCTCAGGATTAATTCCTAAAATTAACAAAGAATATGAACTATTTTAAAGTATTTTTTCAAATTCCTTGGCATTCTTAAGAGCTTACAAAGAAATTTTTAATTTATTTCAGTAATTGAATGGGATGTCAAAGGTTGGAAATATTTCAAAAGATATCAAAGATAGTAAGATTCCCAGAAATTTCTCAAGAAATATAAACAATTTCAAGGAATTTCCGAGGGAGTTAATAATTTTAAGCGATTTTAATATTTTAATGGATTTCAAATCAATTATAATTGATTTGAAACCCATAAATAATTATTTACAAGAAGTTAGGAATTTCTTAGGATTTCAAAGATTTGAAGAAATTGTTAAATATTTTTTGCAATTCATATAGAATTCGCCCTGAATTTGATTATTATTTTATCCTGCAATATCTTCTATATATTTTTTAATAATTCTAAATCTACTTAAGTCTACTAAATTCAATGAATTTGTTAAAAAAAATTTAATTCACTTTTGATTGCTTTTTAAATTTTAAATTCTTTGAAATTTAACTTAAATTGTTTTGTCGTCATTAGTCACTTCTTTTGTTTGATATTAGTAGGGTTTCAAAATCTTGGAATTTTTAATTCTCTTGAATTTTTTTAGAATTTTCAATTCCATTTAAATGAATGGATTTTTTAAAATTTTAAAATTTTTATTTGATTGCTTCTAAATTATTTTAACCTCACCTTAAATTCTTTGGCATTTAATCAAATTCTGTTGAATTCTGTGGAATTTTTCTTATCGAATTTAAATGTTACCGAATTCAATAAAGGGTTTTTAATTGTTAATAACTGTTTTTCAATTTATTTTGATTTTTTAAAAATCAATTAAAATTTTTATTAATTTCATCGAATTCTCGTTCCAATTGCACGGAAATTAATGGTATTAAAATTGTTTTTCCCAATTTAATTTAATTCTTATGAATTTATCCTTAATTTTTAACTCTTAAGCGCGGAAAAATACCCTATGAGCGTGATTGAAAGTACACTTTGGTCCCTATATTTTATCCCATAGGGACTGTGAGGCCTGAAATTTTATAATCCTGCAATTTAAAAATATTAACACTAATGACTTTAAACGTCTTATAAATATTTCAAAAATATTTAAGCTACGAATTAATTTATTCTATAGTTACCTCATAAAAAAGTGGAAAATCAAACATTCATTGAAATGACACACATGTCGCTCAAAGCTTTCATCACGGCAAAAGCTGATGGAATAATCGGTCTAGGATTTCCAACTCTAAGTCATTTAAGTAACACTATCCCATTTTTCTATAATATGCGAAAACAAGGAATCATTAATGAAAACGTATTCACATTTTACATGAACAGGTGAATTTAAAAAACGAGAGTTTTTATCAAATTTCTCTATTACCTTCTAAATGTGCTAAGAACCAGTTTTGATTAATTTTAATCTTATTCCAGAGACGAAACGACGGAAAAAGCTGGCAGACTAATTCTTGGAGGTACGGAACGAAGACACGTTAAAGGGCAACTAACTTTTGTACCTGTTACTGAAAAAGCCTACTGGAAAATTCAATTAGATCGGTAAATTCATCATTTTACATTCAGTTAAAAATTAATATTTTCAATCTAAGGTACAATTATTTATTGATTATTAAAAATGTAACATTATCAAATTTTCAGTATTACTGTTGAGAGTAAAATGAAAACTTTCTTCATTACGGAAAACGTTAGCGCAATTATGGATTCGAGCACGAATGTGATAAGAGGACCCCGACAATTAATTGAGCAAATAAATACTTTACTCAATGCCAAAGATATTTCACCTTCGTTTGGAAGATACGTTGTAGGTTGAGACAAAATTTCTGTTAAATCCCTAACTTTCATTTATTAATATTCTCGCACATATTTTCCAGGTTAAATGCAGAGAATATGCAAAACTACCTCAAGTGCATTTCATGATTAAGAATCGCGATTTCACTATTGAATCGAAATATTACGTTCAACGGGTAATTATAAACATTAAATTTTTTATTTGATTCTAATTTTGAATTTAACTTGAAACGAAATTCTTTAAGTTGTTCCCTAAGCGTGTCCCCTTTGATGTTTTACCAATTGAATTTTTCATTTTTAGATGAATATTGGAAGTGTGGAAGTATGTCTCTCTCCTTTTATACCATCAGAGCTTGAGTCTCTTTGGGAACTCGGTGGCGCATTTTTAATGCAGTTTTATACCGAATATTATTTCGATGGTAGAATTGCAATAGGAGAAACTCTAATGTAGTTCTAAAAGAAAAAGTGGCCTGGCGGTACATTCCATAAACTACGTTATCATTTTGAAGGGTGGCGGAGGTGTTATAAGTGGAAATAACTTTACGAACTTAGATAACATTCAAAACTTGAACCGAACAGGGAAAGACAACTATATTTTTGGGAAAAAATTAATTTTTTTATTGAAAAGTCTATTATTTGGTTGAAAATAAATGTTTGAACTGACAAGTAAACTATTTCATTTTTGGTTAAAAATATATCTTTTTCAGCTAAAAATTAAACTGTTTGGTTAAAAACTTCTCTTTTTAATTAAAAGTTTATTTTTTTGTTTGTAAATTCGTGTATTTTGTTGAAAATTCGTCTTTCTTGTTAAAAATATAATCTTCTTGGTTAAAAGTTGACCCTTTTTGATTAAAAATGTGATTGGTTGGCACATCAGCTGTTACATGCTTCGTACGAGATTAATTTTTTTTTTTGAAAAGTCGATAATTTGACTTAGGGTTGAACTGCTTTGTAAAAAATTATTTTTTTATTAATAAGGATTCATAATTATAGTTAAAGTTCAACTATTTGCTTTTAAATTAACTTTTATGTTAAACATTCTATTATTTAGAAGAAAATTAATCATTTTGGCTTGAAAATTCAACAATTTGATCGAATATTTTACTATTTGGTTAAAAATCCAACTATTTCATAGAAACTATCTTGTTAAAAGTTTATATTTCTTGCTTGAAAAATGATCTTTTTTGTTAAAAATTCATCTTTTGCTATTTAAAAGTCCACTGTTTTCTAAAACATTCGACTTTTTAGATTAAAAACTTTACAAATTCGTTGAAAATTCCGTTTTCTTGGTAGAAAAATCATTTTTTTTGTTTTAAAATGCACTTTTTTTATGAAAATTCAACTGTCATTTGAAAAATTTCTCTTTTTGTCTTAAAATTTCAAACATTTGAAATTAAATTATTTTAAAAAATCTAATTAGAAAATGTATCTTTCTTGGTTGAAAAGTAACTTTTTGATTGAAAATTTAATTGTCTTCAGAAAAATTTAAATTTTGTCTTGGAAATTTTACTATTCGGCTAAATCTTTAGCTATTTTTTAAAACTCATCTCTTCTACTGGAAATTTCTTCTTTTTGGTTGTTAATGCAAATTATTGATTGAAAATTAATATTTTTTTAATTCGTATTTTTGTGTTATAAATTCATCTCGTTGGGTAGATATTTTTTTTGTAGAAGTCATCCTTCTTGGTTAAAAAGTAACTTTTTTATTTAAAATTCAATTGGCTTCGAAAACATTAATCTTTTTGTCCTGAAAAATTTACTATTTGGTTAAATCTTTAACTATTTTTTGGAGAACTCTTCTTTTTGGACAGAACGATTTTTTTATTGTTGAACGTTTAACTTTTTGGTTGAGAATTCAACTATATTCAAAAGAATTCGTCTTTTCCTATTTAAGTCCATTGTTTTCTACACATTCAACTTTTTAACTTAAAAACTTTACACTTTTTTTAAACTTCAATTTTCGTGGTAGAAAAGCCATCTTTCTTAGTTGAAAATTAATTTTTTTGATTAAAATTCAACCGTCATCCAAAAAAATGGTATTTTTTTCTTTAAAATTCTAATATTAGAATTGAAACTATTTTTTTTTAATCTAAATATTTTTGCAAAATTCAATTATGCTGTTAAAAATGTATCTTTTCGGATTAAATATTGACCTTTTATAGTGAGGAAGTCATCCTTCTTGTTTGAAAATTTATCTTTCCTGGTTAAAAAGTAACTTTTTTATTAAAAATTCAACTGTCTTCTGAAAAATTTGTCTTTTTGGCTTGAAATTTGTACTATTTGGTTAAATCTTTAACTGTTTTTTGGAAAACTCATCTCTTTTACTTTAAAGTGTTTCCTATTGAATTCAATATATCTACTTTAATTTTATTTAAAAGATTTTATAAATGTAAAATCCGCCTTTAGCCAAAGGCTATGCTACTTTCGGGAGAGGGAGGTAAAAAAAGCCCGAAATTGATAATGTAGTTTATGGATGCCTCATAACAGGAACACTTTTCCGCGTGACAAGAAAAATGGCATGACGCCGCCGGCGTTAAAAAAAAAAGTACCCTGACGACGCCAGGCCCCGCTCGGCCTTGACTACCTTTTTTTTTATGATCCATAAGTTATAATACATACTTAAATCACTTCTAAAGTGATCAATTTTCTCTATAATAATAATACTCTAATATTTCTGTGCAATCATATTTTGTATTTTCATTAAGAAAGAAAGAATAAACATCTTTATAAATCTTTAATTTTCTCCAACTCCTCCGAGATGACTGTCAACCTTTCTTCAACCATTTGCAACCTATCTACAATTTCAACTTGCTCACTCAATTCTTGATCCTTAACTTTCCTAACAACAGATTGAAGTGACAATTTGGCACTTCCAAGCATCGCTCTTTTTTGCGCAGTCGAGCAATTTCGAGAACAATGCTCATTAGCTTGTGCCAATTTAACACACATTTCCAAAACGGTTTGCGTCGATTCAACTCTTTGAAACCATTTTGGATCAGAAACGGCAGCACGGTAGGCTCTCTGCAAATACTGTGCTGTTTTTTGATTACTAAGTTCGTTTTCACTTAAAGCATTTAACTCTGCATAGAGTGTCCATACTTCAGAATCGTTAGACATGGAAGAGGTAATTCGACCAAAAAGTTCCAAGGCTTTTGGCAGAACCTTTCTCGAGGAATTTCCCTCGTTGTCTTTGATATCATTGGTAATAGCTTTTGTTAAAATACGGAGAATCTGAATGTCCAAGTGTTGGCTTTTTAATTCTAAAATGCGGTGATAGCAACGAATCACTTCGGGAAATCGACCCAAGTCAATGCTGACTACCATTAAATTATCCCAAACCTCCCAACGATCATAATTACACCTGATTGCGTCCTGGAGAGCTCGATAAGCTCTTGGTTTATCGCCTAATTTTATGTAGGCTTTTGCCAAATTGTTCCAGACCTCGAAATCCTACAATAAATATCGAAAAATATAGCAAATTAGAATTAATTAATTAAATACTTGGAAAATTCAGAAAATGAAACGAACCGATTGTTCTAAATCGCAGTATCTTCTGTAGGCCGTTGCTGCCAATTTCCAATCTTCAATCTCTAAACAAGCAAACCCAAGTCTCGACCAAACACCTTCTTGAATGTTGTTTAACTCCACAGATTGTTTTAAATGCGGCACTGCTTCTTTGTACTGTAAATCAATTTCAATTAAAAATTAGTCTTTAAAAAACGAAAATTTTGAAATCTATGAATTATTTAAAACCAGGAAATTTTGAAATCTGAAAATTGACAATATTGTGTCTTTAATAAAGCTCTAAACTTACGTTTTTCTGATGGAAGTGAAACATCCCCCAATGTCTTTGTGCACGACTACTCTTTTCCTCAGACAATTTCCAAGCTGTTTCATAATGTTCTTCCTCGTTTGTTGCATCTCCCAGTAAACACCACAACTTCACTGTGGGTTTCTTATCGATCTCTTGTCTTATGATCTCGGCAGCCTAAAAATTAAAGATAATTAAAAAAGATTCTATAAAATAAGAAATTACTTAAAGAGAAGATAAGAATAAATAATTACCTTTGACTTCAAATTCAGGATCGTGTAGCAAAGGATAACATCTTCCCATAGATGAAGATTTATGTAAAGATCGAGAGCTCCTTTCACGAGTCCCAGGTTGAGTTTCTGATCGGCAAGAGCTTCTCTGAAAGCCCACATGGGTTTCATACCACTAACGAAAAACATATCCATCCGATGCGAAACCTCAACTTTTTCATCATTCAACTGGTCAATTAAATATTCGATTTGTACTAGCGATCGCTCGATCGTTCTCTTGTGGTTCGCCTCCAACATGCTTCGTTGATACAATGATGATATTTTCAAAGCCCAGTTCTTCGTGCTTTCGATCACTCTCTGAAATTATAAATATTTTAACAATTTTATCGTAATTCTGTGAAAGGAGAAAAGTCTGCACTTACTGCAATGTAAGTTGTAATTTCCTCAGTGGTGAGATCGTGTTTCGGTTGTGAAACTTTAAGCTGTAAACTATAATAATGTATATTATCATAAACTTTAAAAGTTTTGTTACAATTTTTATTTAAAATCATCTTTATTGAAATACGTATTAAACGCTTAAAAAATAATAAATTAACAAATGCAGGGTGTAGTTTAAGGGACAGTGTTAATTAAAAGGGCCAACTTAAAAATCGATTTCAGGTCCTGGGTAATTTTTAATAAAAATATGAAATAATGAATTAAGAAAAATAGATTATTTGTAAAACTGAATCATTAATTCCGTAACAGATCTGGGGGGGGGGCTTATTTAGATGTGGGGGGGCGGTATTTATTCATGTACGTAATTTTTGTAAATTCGCAAATGAAATAAGTAACGCGCAGAATTACACAGAAATGTAATATGAATTTAACTTTACGAGCCAAGAAAACTGTTTTGTTGAAAATTCATCATTCTGTGTTAAAAATTAATATATTTTCTTAGAAAATTTACTTTTGAAATAAAATTCCTATTTTGTCGTTGAAACGCCAAATGAAATCTTTGCTAGCTGAAATTTTTTAAAAATTTGTCTTCTTAATTTAAAAATTCATCTATTTGACTGGAAATTGTATCTTTTTGGATAAAAATACAACTGTTTGGTTGAAAATTCAATTATCTGTTCGAAAATTTGTCTTTTTAACTGAAAAAGCCATCTATTTTCGTAGAAAATTGATTTTTTTACTTATAATTCATAATTTGGAGTTGAAAAAACAACTGAAATATTTTCTGGGTGGAAATTCAACTATTTGTTTGAAAATTTTCCTTTCTCATTGAAAAAGTCATTTATTTTCGTAGAAAACATACTTTTTGATTAAAATTCATATTTTGGAGATGAAAAGTAATCTGAAATCTTTTCTGAGTGAAAATTCAACTATTTTTTGAAAATTTGTCTTTATTGTAAAAAGTCATTTATTTTAGTAGAAATTTGATCTTTCTTGAATATAAATGCAACTATTTGATTAAAAATTCAACATTTTCGTTAAAAAGTCATGCTTTTTGGTTGAATATTCAACTGTTTTGTTTAAAATTCATCATTCTAGGGTAAAAATTCATAAATATCTGTAGAAAATTTACTTTTGGAATAAAATTCATATTTTGGCGTTAAAACGTCAACTGAAATCTTTTTTGGCTGAAATTTGAACTATTTTTTGAAAATTTGTCTTTTTAATTTAAAAATTCATTTATATTAGTTAAAAAGGCAACCCAAATCTTTTCTGGACAAAAACTCTATTCTTTTTTTTTCTTAATTTATCTTTTTAATTTAAAAATTCATCTATTTTCGTAGAAATTGCAGCTTTTTTGATAAAAACGAACCTACTTGATTCAAAATTCAACAATTATCTTAGAAACGATTGAATATGCAATTGTTTTGTTTAAAATTGATCATTATGGGTTAACAATTCATACATTTTCGTAGAAAATTATCTTTTGGAACAAATTCATAAACGTCAACTGAAATATTTTCTGGCTGAAATTTCAACTATTTTTTCAAAAATTTTTTTTATTGAAAATTGGATCTATTGTCGTAGAAAACTTACTATTTTAAATTAAAATTCATAATTATTTTTGAGTTAAAAAGGCAACCGAAATCCTTTCTGGACGAAAATTAATTTTGTTTAATTCGTCTTTTTAACTAAGAAATTAACCTATTTTCGTACAAAATTGACTTTTTGATTAAAATTAATATTTTTGAGTTAAAAACCATCTAAAATCTTTTCTGGATGGAAATTAAATTATTTTTGTTGTTAAAAATTTGTCTTTTTAACGTAAAAAGTACTTTATTTCAGTAAAAATGTCATCTTTCTTGGATACAAATGCAACTATTTGATTGAAAATTCAACAATTAGATTAAAAAGTTATCCTAGTTCAACTATTGTTAAATCACTTTGCTTAAAAAAAAAAACACTTTTTTTGTTGAAGATTTATATTTTTAGCTGGAAATTTATCTCTTTCTTTGAAAGTTTAATTAATTTGTTGAAAACAGATATTTTTTGAATAAAAATTTAACTACATACGTAAAAGTTGAACATTTTTTTGTTGAGAATTCATATTTTTTACATTGAAAATTCAATAGAAAAATTTTAGAATTATATTAACTGAGATTAATTGTAAAACTTAATTATTACGCAATATATATCTACGAGTCCTGATTAGCAATCAGGAAGCTGAATCGCCGATCGGGCAGCATTAAAATTTCCATAGAATATAGCCTGAGAAAAGCAATAAAATAATCTCACAATTTAGTCAGGATAACTGCTTCCTCCAGGCAACCCAACTCTACATTCTCCACCTCCTCCGAAATCTTTATTTTCTCCAATCTCACATCATCGTTTAAACTCAGAGCAACTGGCATATCATCGCAAATTCTCGATGAAAATAAATCTTTTCCGACCTCAACTTTCAAAAATAATTGAGCGTTTTCGAATTGTTGATCTTTCGTACGAGTTCCCATAACACCTGTCAATTCCAATTTCAACTTTGCACTATTTTCAGCAATTTCCAAATGCTTATCTGAACTCTGGATGCGTTTATAATACAAATAAAAATGTGCTACTTCCAAGTGAAAAAGTGTTTTGAGCCAAGAATTCTCTAAAAGACTCGACTGAGAAATATCTGCAATCAATTTTTCAGATTCTTCGAATATTGGTGTTGAAATTTCTTCCAGAATTAGTTGATGGACGAAGTTTGCTCTGAGAAGCCACCACTTAGAAGATTCGAAAATGTTCTGTAATTCTTTGCTAGAGAAAATTATCTTAGCAAGATATAAAAATTCTGGCTTGATCATATTTTCATTGCATTCGACGTCTAATGATAAATCTTCTAAACATTTTTCGCGTATACGTGAGAAAAAATCAGTGTTGCTTTGAGACTGAGGACCCGTCCAATTGTGTTGAATAAAATAAAGCAGGGAAGATATTCCTGTTGCAAACCATTCTAAATATTTGATTGGCTCTGATGTTAAGACTGCGATTATTGCTTTTTCAAAGTCCCTATCTTCGACGTTTAAAATTAATTTTCTAAGGGATGAAGAATCTTCCGTTTGAAACACTGTTTCGTATTTTCCTTCAAAAACTCCCTTTAAATAAGAAGGCAATTCAAAATCTAAAACAAAGGTACATTTTGACTAAGATGCAGTTTGAATTTTTATTGAACAATTGATCAGTTGTATTATATTCTATTTTAAGGTTCTAGCGTTTAGTTTTACCGTTATATATTTTTATTATTACATATAATTTATTGACACTCTT
Source organism: Belonocnema kinseyi (assembly GCF_010883055.1). Taxonomy (NCBI): domain Eukaryota; kingdom Metazoa; phylum Arthropoda; class Insecta; order Hymenoptera; family Cynipidae; genus Belonocnema; species Belonocnema kinseyi. The sequence goes on from NC_046658.1 coordinate 68,317,084, forward strand.
TTTCCTTTCATTAAAATCTCAGCATTTACTTAAAAAACATTTTCAGGTTATGTTTATTGCTACTTGAAAATCTTACAATTTTTTATTAAATGTTGATAATTAAAAGTAAAAAATAGTGCAGACAGTCAAGTATTTTGATAAATAGGTGAAATTTTAATTGAACAAATAGTATTATTTGCATCGAAAAGAAGAAGTGTTTACGTACCATGATCGTCAACATAATTCTTTAAAAGGTAACTTTCAAGTAAATTATTTGCCTCCATTGTTCTCACAGTTAAAAAAATAAATGATTTATTATTAATTTGTCATTAATTATTTCACGAATAAGAAAATCGGCTAAATCTTATTTAGTCATTTTTGAAATAAAATTCACGTGATTAGTGAGACATAACCTCACTTTTTTTAAATTGACAACTATCGAAAAAAATCGAAAGTTATCGACAATCTTGGCGCGTTTTTCAAATCTGAGAAACTTCAAACTTGATAAGCAACATTTTTATGAAAGATGTTTATTGCATAAAAAATTCTTTGAAATTTGAGGAAACATTGTATAAAAAGGATTTTTAAAATCTCATTTTTAGATAAAAAAAAGAAAATAAAATTGATAAAATTTTAACGTAAAAATAAATTTTTACTAGCTTTTAACATTAAAATTTCTAAAAATTATTATCATTAAATGAACAGAAACGATTTTTTTTCTTATTTTTTGCAGAAAAATATCTATCATACTGTGATATCGTGATCTTAAATTTTGATTTTCTGAGAACTGGATAACCTTTTTTTATTCTTATTCAGCATCCCCATGTCTCGGGAAACAGTTTTTATTTCATCAAAAAATTAAAAAGTATATTTTTAATCGCCATCCAAAATAGAATTATTATTCATCATGAATATTTATTATGAATAAATTTTGTATTTATTAATTAGAAAATTAAAATAATATGAATGATGTAAAACGCAAAAATTAGAGTTTCAAGTTGATGACGGCGGAGAAAAAGTATAAATAAAACCAGAATAATTAAGAAGTAATCGTATATTTTTATAAAAATAATTGGCATAGTTGAAGATGTTTACAAATGTGTTACCCAATCAGTATCATTACCATCTCTGCCTAATATATAATACACAAAATAATTAAATTAAGAGATTTTTTGCTTGCCATCGTATAAATGCTATTGTAACTTCCTAATCATAATTCTACCTAAAAAAGGCCTCCACCGGGATCCTACTTCACATACTCAGAGAAAAGTCGAAAAATTACAAATAATCTGGATAATAATTATCCTAAACTCCTCTCAAAATTTAACTCTGGTCCCGATTTTTTCAAATAACGCAATACTATAAATATATTAAATTATGAACCACATTTTACGCATTTCAATAAATAATATTGACTAAATAAACATTATTAAATTTGACTCTGGTAGATAATTTTAACTTTATATTAAATTTAAGACACGATTTTTTATTTTGTTAAATACTGTCAATAAATATCATAGGACGACTAATTCCACTTTAAAGATTTTTCAAGTGCAATGTATATGCATCATTCAAATTTAAAAAAATATTTTATTTTGCAGTAAATATTAGAAGAAACTTTCGAAAATATTTATGATTGATGAATCTTACTCTCAAATTTAGGGAATTTAGTTCTTATTATAAATAAATAACCCCCTAGATGCGATGTCTTTTCCATTAACAGAGGCTCGGATAACGAATTACACGCGCATCTTAAATTATCAATTTGATTGCAATGTCATCCTTAACATGATAATCGTATAATTTAATCATGATAATTTAATACTGAATTGCTATGAAGCAAAAATCATTTTAGTCGATTAAACCAACGAGCTTACGATCTATCAGGTTCCAACAAGTCTTTTCATTTGTTAATGCTTCTTTAATCGGCTTAAAGCGATTAGAAGACATCTAAAGCTTCTTTCTTTTTTTATAGATATGGCTCAAAACATATCTCAATTTTCATACCTCATGAATTGACGCTTAGCGTCTTATTTCCGCACTAAGGCTTAGAACTTAATTAGTTAGGTACTATAAATTATTGTATGCAAATGTAGGTTTACAATTCTAGGAGTAGAATGAAATTTATATCTTTCAATTTTATACGGTGTTGTTGTTTTCGTTGCAGTTATCAGTCGTCTCTTTTTTAGAGGCGATTAGGTTCTCCCACTGTGCTATCAATGTACTACGACGTCTTGGATTTGGCTGTAAAATCGAAAAAGAATTTTAAGATGAGTTTTTCTTCGAAAAATTGTGTCACTATATAGTATATTTTACTGGTTAGCCACGTTAAATAATTTTTCGGGTTATTTTTTAACCTTTAATCCTTTTAATCTGAATTTAGAATTAAGTATCAGAGACGCTTGAATATTGAATTATCTTTTTTATCGATTAAAAAAAATTGTCTTAATTATGCAAAGTTTTTGAACTGCAGTAATTGGAAATGTCTCAAGCTTGATTCTTTAGAATTCAACAGTTAATGAGAATGTAATATTACATAAAATAGATTTATAATTTTTTTTAAAAATCATTTGAAAATATAAAATGGCATTCAAATTCAAAATGAACCTTTTACCTTATGCCTTATTTTATTTTCCTTTTCTACCTCATCTTCGTTTAAAGTATTAGTCGATGTGCCGCTTCTTAACGAACTCGCGCCATCATAAATATCTGAGTCAGTGTCATTGCCTATATCCAGTAAATTTGGTTGAGACTTTGCCAGCATTTTTGATCTCATCAATCTGAAAATTACAGAAAATTTCGTACTTAATTCAAATTTCTTGATGAAACACAATTTAAATCAAACACAAAGAAAGAGGAAACTATTTTTTTAACACTACCATACATTTTTTTTAGAATTGTAACTGTGATATTTTTTTCTAATATTAAAAAAAATTATACTATGCATCAAATTGGATTTTCCCAACAAAGTTTGCTTTCAATTTAGAATTTCCTTAAAAAAGTATTTTTTTGAAGTTGGTTTATTTCCCAGTGTTTCATTTACACTATTATTATATAATTCCAAATAATTTTTTGTCGTTGAGGGATGCAATCTTCAATCTTATTGTAATTTTAATGTTATTTCCGAAATATTTAAACATTTTAATTTTTATGTACATACGAAGCTGAAATAACGTATGATTTTTACGTACTTGGAAACATAAATGCATTATGCTATAAATTATGAAACCTTTTGATGATTTGAAACTTGAATACAAGAGCTTTCTAATATCGTTGAATAGAATTTTGTTTAAAACTTTCAACATTTGTGGATGATTATTTTTGTGATGATGAGGATTTGTGAGGATGATAAATTTTGACGCTTCCAAATTTCACTATTGCCAATTTTATATACTTCAAATTTAAGATTTTTTTACAATTTCAAAAAGATTTTAAAAACTGCTTAAATCTTCGATATTATGAAATTATAAAAATTTAAACTACACTAATTATGGAAAACTCTATTTTGAGTTGTTTCTAAAGTAGGTAAGCTTTTATTATAATAAAATGTTACCTTTTTTATTGCAAAAAAATGTCAGATGTCGATGCTTTTAAAAATTATTTAACATTTGTTAAAATTTTTAGTTTGATTTTGAAGGTACCCTGGCGGACCAAAGGAACCGAGTGGAGCCTCTACAAAGTACCCGTAAAGACCCCGTTGGGTCCCTATTCGGTTTCTTTTTTAAAAACTCTCAAAAACAGCAAAATCAACTTTGAAATTATTGAAATTCGGATTCTACGTTAAAATTCCCTATAGAAGGTCACGGAATAATCGCAATAGTTTTTTTTGCAACGGTAAAAAGTTTTAAAAAATATAAGACGTATAACGCCTGTTGACTGCTACACTTCAAACGCGTCGCCTGTAAGTAGCAGTCAACAGGCGTTATACGTCTAATATTTTTGTAACTTTTTACTGTTGTAAAAAAAACTATTGCGGTTATGCGGTGACCTTCTATAGGGAATTTTAACGTAGAATCCGAATTTCATCAATTTAAAAGTTGATTTTGCTGTTTTTTAGAGTTTTTAAAAAAGGAACCGAATGGGGACCCAATGAGGTCTTTACGGGTACTTTCTAGAGGCTCCATTCGGTTCCTTCAGTCCGCCAGGGTAAGTCTCCAATTTTACAAGTTTTAAAACATTTTTTGAGCCTGTTGACATTTTGTCTAATATCTTATTAAAGGCAACACTTTATTACTATCTCTCATGCTATTAAGGAAGGAAAAACTTCAATTTAATATTATACAGATTGAGGCACTCAGTAACAGCTAAAAAAACAGGCGCTTCTGTAAAATTGAAGCTTCGGATCGAACGAGACATCCATTTTGGCTTCCTTACAGAGGGAGGTTTGTAGTGACCTAAAATTTCATATATAATTTTTGGACATATTTCGATATAATTCGACGCCAGAAGTTCCATATTACAATTTTTTTAAATGTTTAGAGTTATGATTACCCAAATTGTAGCTCCGACTGATATCCAAGTCTGATAGGATATTGTGCTAGATTGGGCATTTAAAAGTAGTTTTTTGCGTTTAGAGATTAAATAAAAATTACCTCGTTTATATGAGAAAAACTTCCTTGATAATCAAAATACAACAAAACGATATCTAGCGTCGTTGGGACGCATCAATCGACCTAGTATTGAAATTTTTATAACCCAACAGTACCAATTTACGAATTTTCAAAAAAATGATTTATTCTGTTCCTACGAGAAAAACTTTTTTCATGTTCAAAATATGACAATACTCTATAAACTGTATTTCTTTGCGACCTTGAAACGCATCGATTGACCTAATTTTGAATCTTTTATGACCCACCAGTACCGATTCATGAAGTTTCAAAAAATTTGAGTATTCTATTTATATGAGGAAAACTCTGTTAATATTACGAATACGACAATATTGTAACTGACATGTTTTTTCGCGTCTTCAAGGCACGTCGAATGACCTATTGACGAACTTTCTATGACCTCTATGAAAATTCCTATATTGATTCCTATATAGGAATCTATATGTGAATTTTCAGGACCTCTTATGATTTAGCAATACCGACTTATAAATTTATAAAATGTATTATTTATCTTGTTAATCTGAGGAAAATTTGTTATCATTCAGAATACAACAGTAACGTGTATCATATATTTGTTCGCGTATTCGTACATTGACTTACTGACGAACTTATGATGACGATTCTTGATTATTCAATAGCTACTCTGAAAGTTTGAAAATAAATTACATTGTTTCTATGAAGAAAACTTTGGCTTTAATTTGGAATATAACACTATCATGAGTTAAAAAGTTGTTCACTGTAACAGAAAACAGCAATTGACATTTCGTTGGGTTTTCTGATTTTCCAAAAATAAGATTTTTGATAAGACAGAAACATTAGCTTGAAAAATATTGAAAGTATCCATTTTTTGTTAAAAACCTCCTTCTATGAGGAAGCAAGTTCATTTGATACCTATGAGGAAGAAAATGTTCATGAAATGAGCACAAATCAATAAATATATAATACTTCGCAGCGGTATTTAACTCAAGCGAAATGTAATTTCGTCATTTAAAAAAATTAATTTATAACTTTAATTCTCCGAACTGTAATTAATATAAGGAACTTATTTGAATCACATAAAAATGTTCACAACATTCTTTTTCCCTTGCCAGATGGTTTATTTACGCTTGAGTCAAGAAATGGTATGTCCCCTCATTATAACCGAAGCCCCAATTGTAATTGAAAAGCGATAAATGGTCTAGTCTAGGGATTCGAAAATAGAGACCTTTCACCGGCCGAATATAAAATAAGGAATATAGCATAAATTGAAACTAAGATGTGATGCTTGCAAAAATGCAATACAACTTAAAAAAAGGGTTAACCTTAACTCATTTTCTCGTTCTTTCATCTCATTGAGTTCCTTCTGAATTTTCTGTTCCACTGGAACATATCCTTTTCTTGTTGGTTTCACTTTAGGTTCATCAGGTTCGATCTGAATTTCCAAACTTCTATTGAAAGCCTTTATACTCAGGGGATTTAGAGTAATAGTCGGAACAGGAGACTGCTTATTAAATTCATTATTGGAAGCTGGCTGTGATTTATAAATTTTCCCTCGAGTAGCTAAAAACCTGTGCATCAATCCTTTTTGGCTAGGGCTTGTTGCGAAACGAAGAGGTGTGGGTGTTGTGCGAGTAGAAATCACACCGTTGGTCATTTTAGGTGTTAAAGTCGGTGCCACCGGGGTTGTGGGAGATGTTACTGCTTCCAAAATTTGGGGAGTTGATGTTGTTCTTTTCAGTTTTCCTGATGCAAGGGCTTGTGGCATTCGTCGAACCTGAAAGAAAAGCAAAAAGTTATTATTTCTTTCGAAATTAACTCACTGAACAAATGTTAAATCTGCTATATATTTGCATATGTTTTTCTTAGAGGGAAATACTTTGGGTCTGAGATTCTTAGATAATATAGCCATTTAGCATTAATATAAGCTTATTAGTTACGTTCCAGTTATCAAAGATATCCGGTACATTATAACAGTTAGTCGCTAATGGATTGAGACGAAAGGCTCTTTTTCATGGAAGAACTGCTAATTTTTCAAAATCTAAGCGATTGAATTGGAACGTAAAATTTCAATCAGAAGAGTCTCTGTGTTTTATTCGCCCTTAAAACAGGGAAGAATGTAAAGCTATAAAAGTACTTTATTCAGATCATTCTCTTGATAAAGAAATAAAATCTACAAATCAATATATTATCTTTGATGAAAAATTGATTTGATAACTCCATGTTGAATAATTTCTATTTTTACCTTAAGCTTTCGAGCAAATCGTAAATGGAATGTAAAATACATTATAAATATAATCTTCCTTCAATTACCTCAGAAATTAGTAAAGTTGCAAAAATGCCTGAACTTTCTATAATGATGACTACTTGCGATTAAGTCGATAATATGATTTTGCTGATTGAAGACATTCATTTCCGTTCTATTCGATCAATATCATCATAATCAAAGCAAAGTGATAGTGTTTGAATTGTACTAAAGAACCTGGAGATAAGATCTGATTGCGGAAGATATACATGACAATTTTTCACGGACATATCAAGGCTTTGTCCAACGTATAAATATGATAATTTCCTATTCCTAAATTACCCCTTTGTTTTCTTCAAAATAAAAAAGTTTTCACATTAATAAGAATTCTTTTTTCTTGCCTCGAGGTCTTCCTAATGAGTCAGCTATTATTTCACACAAGTCTTCCATTATCTTTTGTATTACCGAAAATCATTTATCGAGTATTTTGAAGGAGTTCTAAAAACATTTCGGTCAAGAGAAATTGACAAAGAATAAAATGATCACTTTAAATTTACGAGGACACGTTTCTTAGATAAAATTCGGATTTAGGATTAAAGACAAATTAATCAACAATAAACTTAAAAGATTATAAAAAATACCTTCGAATCGACGGTTTCATGTGACGTGGTCTTGATGCTTCCTACGTTTCGAAGTTCGTGTTCCCTTTCTGTAACTTCTTCGATTTCTTTTTGTATTCTGTCTGTCGCTTTTTTGAGCTGCTCAAGTCTGTGATCAGCCTGAAATCGTTAAAAAAAAACATTTGATAATTTTTAATAATGTATTAAGATCGCAATTATTTCCGTCATCGAAATATTAATATTATCATATGTGTGTAAAACCAGAAATATGAGTTTCGAATTTGTAATACACAACCCGGTTTTTATAGCCTTTCAAAACGAATACTATCAATGTATAAATATGCTGGGCAACTTTCTAGTTTCTAACTTCTGAATGATAATCCTGAAATATATTTTATCCACATGACCGACAATCGAGAGGTCTTGAGTCCGCCCACCTTCCACAAAAGCGTGGACTTTTTTAGAATTTAACTTCACATTTTTTAAAAGTAATCCCGAATATTATAGAGCCATAAATTTAAATCCTTTCTTCCTAAAATTCCATGACTTAACCCTGATTTTTCCCGGTTAAATTTCTCATTTTCCCTGACCATTAATATTCAAAGGCCAGCATTTTAATTCTTTAAAATTTTTAGATAGAAATTTTATAAGCGGAATAAAACAATAAATTGCCAGATTTAAATTAAAACATTTCAAATGTATGGTTTTGTTTTAACTAAAAAAGATAACTTTTCTACCATAAAAGATGAATTTTTAATTTAAAAGAACAAAATTTCAACAAACCAGTTGAATTTTCGACCAAAAATGATAACTTTTTAACAAAATAGTTAAATTTTCAACGAAATAGTTGAGTTTTTTAACAAATTTTGAATTTCTAAATAAATAGTCGAATTTTTAAAGAAAAAGGACGAAACTTGAACAAAAACAGTTGCACTTCAAAGAAATTATTGAATTTCTTAAAAAACAGTTGAATTTTCAACAAAATTAATTCCATATCCAAAAGGACAAATTTTTTGCCCAAATAGACAAATGTTTAACACAACAATTGTATTTGCAACAAAAACGATGAACTTACAACAAAATACGTTAATTTGCAACAAACAAATTAATTTTGCAACAAAATAATACTTGAACTTGAATAATACTCGAACTTTCTTTCCACAGAGATTAATTTTCAACCAAATAGTTGAATTCCCAAACAAAAAAGAATAAAAATTGATCAAAAACCAGATGAATTTCTAATTAAATTATTGAGTTTTCAAGCCTGAAAGGCGGATTTCTTTAAGTACACTTGAATTTTTAATCGAATAGTTGAATTTTTAACGTACAAAGATGAATTCTTAACGAACAAACAAAACACATAATAGTTGATATTTTAACCGAAAAAGATGAAAATTCTACAAAAAAAATAGATTTTAAAACCAAAAAGACAAAGTTTCATCGAAATAGTTGAATTTTCAAGTTTAAAAGACGAATTTTCTAGAAGATAGTTTAATTACGAAACCCGAGAAGTTGATTTTTTTAAACAAAGGATAAACCCTCAACAAAAATGTAATATTTGATATTGCAAAAAAAAAAACATTTTGTAACAAAATAGTTAACATTGTAACCAAATAGTTCAATTTTCAACCAAATAATTCAATTTTCAAGCAAATATTTTCATTTTTGACTAAATAGTTGAATTTTTAAACTACAAAGATGAATTCTCAAAGTTTTAAAGTCTCAAAATCTCAAAAATGTGTAACCAAGAAGATTAGTTTTCAATCAAAAAGACGAATTTCGAACATAACAAATAATTTCTCTAAGAAGCTGTTAAAATTTCAACTAAAAAGATCGATTGTCAATCAAAAAGATATGAATTCTCAAATAAATTTATGAATTTTCCAACCGAAATAGTTTAATCCTCAACCAAACAAGATTAATTTTCAACCAAACAGTATTATTGTTATCCAAGAAAAATGTCCTTTCGACTGACAGATACATTTTTTTAACCAAAAAGACGAATTAAAAAAATATATGTTATGTTAATAATAGTTCAGCTCCAAAATATCAGTTTTTTTTTTTAATTTAATTTTTCCCTGACCAATTTTTTATTTTCCCTGACCATTAATCTTCAAAGACCAGTATGTTAATCTTGCAATATTTTTAACATCAAATTTTTTATGAGCAGAATAAAGTAATTTCAAATTCAAATTTAAAAGTTGCAAGTTTATTACCCTTAACTGTTATTTAATTAAAAATCCCTGACTTTTCCTGACCAATAAAATTCTCTGTCTTTTCTCTAATTTCCTGGGCTTCCCTGACCTAGGTCCGTGTTAAAATGAATCTCAGATAACACCGAGCGTTAGTAACATCACTCTGATTCCAAAGGCGAAATAATCGTGAATTTAACTTTCTTGCATAAATTTCCAAGGATTTTTTTGAATAAGTCTGTTATTACATACAAAAAAAATTGCAAACCAGTATTTAAAGTTTTCATTAAGAGGAAATTGTGGTTTAACAAGAACGAAGGATGCAATTTATTCACCTGTGGATAGGCATCACATCCTTCAGGTTTATTCAAGACCCTGAATTCTCCAGAATCGTGAATCACACGTGAATCATGAGAGTCAAGGTTTCAAAAATCATTTATATTTTTTTAGTTTACTTTCCTCCCACGCATTTCTAAAAAAATGTATTAATTTCTAATTGCATTATAATGCAGACTCAAGTTCCAAAATAAAATTTAGACTCCTGGATTTTTAATTCGAAAATGTCATTTGTAAATTAATTTTAAAAAAAATTAAATTGAAAATTCTCATAGAGTTGACATTTTTTATTTCAGGGGTTGCTAATTTTATTTCCAAATACTTACATTTTTATTTTTTTCTCAAATTTCGTCACTTTTCGAAGTAACATTTCTTTCGAAATATAATTGCTTCAAAATCATACGCTCGTGTAATTTTATTACATAACCATTTAAATTGCAACAGAAATTTCTTTCAAATATAATTTATAAGTATGCCTTTCAAACTTTGCTTTTTCCAATTCCACTTTTATTAAAACCCTGAAATAAAGTAACAGAGCTCGCTTTGCACTTACAGGATGTAGTTTTTCTGAAAATCTACTGTATTTTTTCGTTGAATTTTTAAAATATAAAAAGTTAACTTTATACAAAATCGCATATTTTTTATTTTTCATTTGGGCCATTGTTATCACCGGGAGAAATTTTTATCAAAAAATTCCATCTTCGAATTTGCGAAGTTCAAATTCTTTAGCGCGATATGTAGTCTCTACAAAATTGAATTTAAAAAATTCATACTTGTATATGCAATGTTTCTTTCAATTAAACTTCTCCAAATTAACCCTTCTGAATGAAAAACTGCTTCACAAATAATGTCCGAGGAAAGAAATAATTGGAACAGCAGAATAAAGTGAAGAACTGATGTTTCCCAAGACTTAATAAAATTATAACTCGACAGGTTCCAGTTATACAGACTCTAAAGAATCATAAACAAGTCGTAGGTAGAAGAAGCGTCGTAAAAAACTTTTTCTAGCCACTTTAAGAAGATATGAATTGAGAAGTGGTACTAAAACCTAGGAGATATCACATTCTAAATGGAAAGATAAAATATAAAATAGATTACGGAATATAGTATGACTTTTTACGAGGAGTCACTCGATTAACGGTAACGGAATTCCGCAAAACTAGCTGCACACGTCTAAACGATTAGCCACTGTAAGTACTGTAAGTACTGTAAGTACTATAAGTACTGTAACCACAGCGTTCATGACCTCTCGAGTGTTACGGCTGAGTCCCTTGAATGTTGGTAACTGTTTGAAACTGTTACAGAAACACTCGAACGAAAACAAATCGAATAGAAGACTTCAAAGGAAAAACCAATTTGTTTTAATATCATGTATACGTACTATAATTTTAATTTTAATTTTGAATTTGGAGTCCAAACGCACGTGCTCACTTCCACGAGAGAACTGAATTGGAAAGAAGTTTGTTTAACTACTTGGTGAAGACTGTAAAGACTGAAAAGAGAGGAGCAAAGAATGCTGCTCGCAAGTCAGAGCGCTGGTTAACTGTAACCTGGGACTGTTTCCTTTCTAAAAAAAATGGGCCATGGATCTGCTCAGACGACAGACGTACGTGCTCATCAGTTTCTTAAAATTGGCAAGGAGATCCTGAGAGGGTTTTCAAAAAATGGAGAAAGTTGCCTTTGCCTTTCTCCCTGTCATCTGCACCTGCTGATATCCCTGAGGATCTGAGAGGATGATGTATTGCCTCCGCACTTGCGATGTACAAGTCCTTCCTAGTCCAGTAATTAAACGCCAAGTGATAAATGAACACTTTGACGACTGGCAAAGTAGAAACGTATTAGAATGACTTTGCTAATTCTTCAGATCCGGATTATAGGAAGAGATCTACAGTGCATCTGGATTTTTACGCTACTTTAATCAATTTTTCGCAAAGTTTAGCCTTGATTTTTTTAAATATATGTAAAGATAAAAAAGATAGAATATTACTTGCAGACATTGAAGATTTTGGTTCGAAAATACAACTTTTTGTTTAGAAATCTTATTTTTATTCTTTTGAGAAAGTACGACTTATTCTTTTCAATAAATATGAAGACCCATTTTAAACATTAAAAAATACAGTTTTTGAATTAGTAAGCTGACTGTATGATTCTGTATTAATTTGACTTCGATTTATTTTTTGAATTTCCACATTCGATATTTACAAAACTTCTTCTTAAATTTACCAGGAACAATCAACGAGCGTTTCATGCGCGACCAACTTTCTTGCCGCTTAAATATAATATTGATGACGAAAAAAAAATAGGATAGTCAGTGCCACAATTTTAGAAAATATATAATTTTATATATATCCGTATTTGTCAATATCACAATTTAAACTATAATTACAAACTGCGAGAACAATACATTATAGTAGTACCTAAAGTAGAACATGTACAGTAGGGCGTATCGAAAAAACAAAAAGTTGTTTGCGCGAAGTTATAATAGCAATGAAAACTTTCTTTTGGCAGCCAAAAACACTCCCCTAAAGTTTCATAAACAAATTCCTTATGTCTCGGGATCGTAGATATAACTAAAATCTCAAAAAATGAAGCACTTCTTCAAATTTCAAATTTGTCAACATTCCGTATATATTATTGTTGCAACATATTGCAAATACTTTCCTATTGAAGTATATCACACATTGCACACATTCCAATTTGAAGAAGTGTTTTGTTTTTTGAGATTTTTAGCTATATCTACAATGCAAAAACAAAAGAAATTTTTTTATGAAACTTTAGGCGAGTATTTTAGACTCATAAAGAAAAAATTGCATTGCTATTACAACTTTTTTTTCAATACGTCTTAATCCTAATGTACAGGGATCTCTCATTTTCTCCAGTGTAAGTTTGTACTCATTTTTTTAAATATTTTCAGAGAAGCTCATTGTTTATGGTTTAACTCATTTTTTTGATAAGAATAAAATTTGATTTTCTTTTGGAAAATCTTGTTATTATAGAATTTCCGAGTAAAATATCAGATTGATAAGTTCCAATTTTTTGAAAAATTTTCCAATATCTACATCTTCAGAATACATTGCAATAACACTTTGTTATATCCTTTTACTTACAGCACAAATATTGACAACAATTATGTACTTTTATTTTTGTAGCTTTAGCAGTAGCTTATAATAATATTTGCTGCAATTGGTTTTTTCTTACTATCGCTTTTTACCAATTTTTTTAAATTGGTTGAATTTGTAATAATATTAATAATGGCTTATTAGTTTAGGAAAAACACTCTCTGCAACTATATTTTTTCCAATTTTGAAAGTAATTTTTTCCCGGCAGAAATCGTTAAAACAATTTTTTTTAAGAAAACATATTTTAAACAAATAGCTATATTTGAATATTATTTATTGATTTTTTAAATTCAAAACTGTAAAGTTTAAGGGAATGTTTTCTCCGGAAAAATAAACTATGATGTATTAAAACTCAACCATTTTTAGAAAATTGGTAAGATGCGCCAGCAAGAAAAAATACAAGAACCAAAACTATTGTTAAATAACTACTTTTTGTTAGTTTCAAACTTAAAAAAAATCGTGTTTCTTTAACAAGAAATAACTGATAATAATGATTCCAGTCTTAAAATCATAGAAACCTTTTTTTGCCAGTGACTCCATATTTGGCACGAAAAACCTTAAAAAGGCAAAACTGACGATTTCGAAACTTTTTAAAAGAACAAAAAATTTCTTTTTGTAATAACCAAATAAAGTAATATTTCTTGAATTCAATACAATTAAATAAATCTGAAAAAGAAGAAGGTTTTTGTACATTAAAAAAATATTTATTTGCCCAAAAGTTTTTTAAACAATTTCAGATTTTTACAATTTTATGAACTTTAAAATTCAAGAACTGAGATTTGGAAAATTTCTGTACTTCTTTCAGATGCCAAACCATAAGTTTTTTCCCCAGTTCAAATAATTTTGAATTAAATCAAATAAAAATAACTTCGTAATCAAAGGTGTAAATATATACATATAAATGCAATATGGCACATGAGTTATGATCAAATTACTTATCTTTGTCAGTATGTTAAATAGTCTTTGATTTTAGAAGATTACTAAATTAAATTTATTTTGTTTTATCAACTAAGCTTATATTTAAACTAAGCTAATGTTATCTGATTAAATTTGGTTGGTAAACATTTCAAAATGATTGATTTATTTTAAGAATATTCATATGCTAAATTAAACTTATAAAACAAAAATATAATTTTCTTGTTAAACGAGTGCTCAAATAAAAAGCCTATAAAAAGTCCAAGAAAGATAATAGTAGTCAACAAAAAAGAAAAATTTCACCAATTTCTCTAGCAGATTAATTCTTTTTCCCCAGTAGTGCAGGAAACTCTCTCGTTGCTCATAAGGTAATTCAAGAATAATTAAACCTGGGAATGTCAGTGAAATTTTAACCAATAGACAACTGAAGATGGCTTAACACTCTGCATTTGTCGTTCACGTTTCAATCGTACATAATTATGTTCGTAATCAGCGTGTGACGAAAAATGCTCAAGGAAAGCAAAATTAACTAGAAAAAAAGTATATAAAATAAAGTAAAAGCTCTAAAATAAAATGTAATTACCTTATATAACAATTTATTTGCGGAACATATGCAAGCTATCTGCACTTTGCCACTTAAACAGTAATCAAAGATGCTATATCTCGTTATGTCCCAGGAAGACTGACCGAAAGTTCATTCGTTTGGAAAATACCGACCATAAGTGAGATTTTATTTGCGACTAATTTTACTAATCGTCTCGTGGAGAAAATTACGTAGGAGAAAGTCAAAACATAGTACATAAATATATATAATGCCACCATTTTTAAGAATCCAATAAACCAAGGAATTTCTTTTTATGGTTCAATCTCAATTTGTTGCAAAAAGAAGGTCATAAATATTCAGAAATAAAAAGGACGTAATATTCGATTTCTATAATTATGCTAAAAAATAATGTTAGAATATATTTTCTGCCTTCTTTTTATAGTACATTTTCAGGATTGTTTTAATTTAAAAAATACTTCTGCAGGCCTAAATTACAATTCTTGCAATAAATGTGAAATTGCATATTTCGTGCCTATGTTTTTTCGTTGAATTACATTACAAATTATTAATAATTTCCCCCTAATAATGATGAGACGCATAAATCAGATACTGAGCATTCTTTATGAAAGTGTCAAATCATGACAACATGGCATAAACATTCGCTGTTTTTAAATATCATCTAGAATGGAAATAAAAAACAATGGTATCTAAAAACTATTCAAAAACAGAAAAAAGTAACTTTACTCTTTCTGAAGCTGTAATAGACATCTCAGATCATCCTTTCGATTTCGATAGCACAATTAAAATTTGTACAAAATAATAATAACTTATAAAAAAAACAATGCTATAGTATTTCTGTAAAAAATAGAAGAAATAAAAAGTGTCCTATTTTCAGAACAGATATTTGAAGAAAACAATTTGTTGGTGCGAGTAATTTTCTAGCCAAAGATGCAGTTTTACGTACAGATTCTGAAATTGGGATTTTCTAGATTTCTGCGAAAATTCCTGATGGTGGAGCTTTACAAAATTTCCCATCGTCTTCTATGATGCGCAACTTGCGAATGGAATATTCTGTGTGAAATGGAACGCTTGATCGAGCATGTTCGCTGAAAAATGTAGATCAACCAATTTGTAAAGCAGTCGAACCGGTTTTTTTAAAGATCCTTACGCCCTCTGGCATAACTTTCCTAACAGAGAATTACCGTGAAAAGCACTTTTTCCTATTCTCCCTTGATAAGGAGTATAATTGCAATATGAAAGGAATTCATTTTATTGTGAAAACTGTCTTATTGTACAACGAAAGCATTTCAAATTAATTTAATTTAAATCCACAAGGCTCGCAATTTTGTATGATTTTCATATCAATTTAACTTCAATATTTCGAGGAAAACAGAAATTTAATAAATTTCAGAAAACTATAAGTGGATTTTTGTTAAAAACACCTCACTAATTTGTACTTCTTATAATTTGGCAATATATCTTACTTTTTAACATTTTTCAGGAAGAGTTGTTTCTTGTAGTAAAAATAATAGAAGACTGCGGAAACTAAAATTGCTTCTGGTATCGTAAAATACAAAACCGAAGATAAGACTAGGTAATACATTTTCATAGTATGAATAAAAAGTGGTAAACAATGATAACGTTTAGAGAAAATTCCGAGGAAAATTCTATTGTTCAACAGTTAAATGTTCATTAACTAAAATAAAATCGTCCCGCTGCGTGGACACATTCTCAACGCGCGCTGCTCGCAAATCTGAGCGCGCCTTGGTCGCTCGGCTATTGTTTCTCGCGCTTCGCGCTCAATAATTTTTTTATCTCTCGGTACGCGCTCGGTCTTTCTATTTTCTCCAAGTTTGTGCACAGACTTTTTAAAATTAATGGTCAAAATATCGACAACTGTAATCTGGTGATTGTGAATTCTCTTTTGTTAAAGCTGTTTCGGCTGTAAGGTATAACACATTCTTATCACATATCTTGTGCTTCGCACTCGATTTTGTCAAAAATTAAAAATTTCCTATGTTATGCTCAACACTATTATATCAAACGTATATTACATTTATTCATGTACCTCGGCCTGGTATTGATTATTTAGAGCTTGCAATAAAAGTACAAATTACATTGCATTATAGTATTGCAACATGTGTCTTTTCATTGCCTTGTTTTTTATAATTTATAATTGCAAAAAAGCTTGTGTCGTTTTTCCATAAATTTAATTTATTTTCAATGTTATTTTTTACGATTTAAACTAAAAATACGCATCCTAGCGTAGAGTGATTCTAAGCAAATTTTAAGACATAATTTAGGCGAAAAATTTTGTTTAATAAAACGTTACTGAAGCTTGCGGCCTTTTTTTCAAAAAGTGAATTTTTTATTTCTAATATATTTGTATAACGAGAGTTTATAACATATTTGCAGATATTTTTTTATTGAACTATTTTTGCCTTCTCATTTGTTTCGTCTTTTGTGTAGCTTTCTCAACCATTTTATTTCTTTATTTTCAATTATATATTTTTTTTACTAAGAACACAAAAACTACGCGTCCTATCGAAAAATTATTAAAGACAAATGTGTAGCGATTTTTTGGATAAGCAATTTTTTTCCATATGCATTGTTTTCATAGCTTTGTGTCATTATTCCAAAAATTTGACTATTTTATTTTTAATTTTATTTTTTACGATTAAAATAAAAACTGCCCATCCTATTAAAATGAGATAGCTAAACAAACGTGTAAATATTTTTAAAATGCACAATTTTTTTAAACCACCTTTTTTCGTACCGTGCATCGTTTTTCAAAAAAATTAATTGTTTTATTCTTCATATTATGTTTCACGGGTAAAACAAAAACTACGCATACTGTCTAAAAATTATTAATAAAAAGTTCTAGTTCTTTTTTGAGTGAATAAATGTTGTTTATTTATTTTTTTCGCAGCTTTGTCGTTTGTCCAAAAATTTAATTTTTTATTTTTGATGCTATTTCTTCGGAATACAAAAAAATTATGCGTCCTATTAAAATTTAGTTAAAAAGAAATTTGTAGATCTTTATATGAATGCACAGTTTTCGTAAAGTCATATTTTTCCGTATCTTGTATAGTTTGACCGCAAAATGAAATTGTTAATTTTTGATTATTTTTTTGAGCGATCAAAATTTGAATTTCTGATTTTTCGAAAAAATTCAAAAGTTATTATGATAATCTTGTAGGGATTTTAAAAAGTAACGTTTTTCTTCTTTTCATGTTTTTTATATATCGTACGTTGTTTAATTTAAAATGTTCATTTTCGTTTGCTTTATTGGATTTTGAAAATGCTATAACTCTGATCATTTTTTTTTTATCGAAAAACGGCATAAGAATCAATTGTTCGAATTTACAAGTACTATGAATATTCGAGCCGACGCAAAAACTATTTTTTCTGAATCAGAGGGCTTCAAAACGTGGAGGTTCAAAGAAATCCGCGATAGTCAGTTTTCACATAAAAGCAATACCTTCACATCATAATGAGAATGTAATAAGTTTTACAAGCAATATACAAATTAAAGAAAGATAATTCGCAGAAATTATTAGGTTGAAGAAAGGTCACTTTATTATTTTTACAAAGTGATTATAAATGACTTCTAAAATTATCAGGTTTGAAACGACTTTAATTAGAAATTGTCCAATTTTGAAACTTTTTCAATCCACAGTTATTTAATATTAAACGTACTGAATTGGAAAATATTCAAATATGCAGGGTCTTAATATGTAAATTGCACACTTCATTGTGAATGTATGCATTATATTTCAAATTACCTATTCAATTATCAACACTTTAATCTTGAAATGATTTAAATGTACCTATTTTTAATCAGTAATTATTCGATTTTGGCCGGTTTCAATTAAAAACAGTTTGAAATCTGAAGTTATTCGATTAGAATGGTTTTCAATATATAATTTTTTCATGATTAAAGCTTTTAATTTGAAATTTAATTAACAACTATTAAAATTTTACACCGCTGGGATTTTAATTGTTTTATCATAAAAAAGATTTCAATAATAAATTGTTGAAAGCTAAATAATTCAAATCTTATGGCCGTTTTCAACTTTTCACATTAAAATTTTTAATTTTTTGAAAACTTAATGCTTGAATGATTCTAAATCTTAAATATGAAGAAAAAAAATCTTAAAATATTTGCGGTTAAAAAAATCTAGCGTAAGTATAAAATAATATTAAAAGGGTAAAATAAGAAAAAGCATAAAAAGTTCTTTGAAAAAAGTGACCATACTTATTTTTAAAAAGTCGCCAAAAGTGAAGAAAGTTATTTATTGGGAATCTCGAATAAAAAAATTGAGACTGAATATTTTTTAACATTTAAAGATTAAGGAATTTAAAAGCAACAATGATCAAATTTAAGTTATTATGAAATTTCATATGAGGTGGATTCCATTTAGGACCCACACCACTTTTTTAAAATGTTGGTTACTTATTTAGTAGAGAAAATATAGATTACCAACAATTTCTCTTCAAAAAATGTTTGATTGAAAGTTATTGCATTTTTGTATATTTTTTGACACTTCTTGAGTCTCTAAAAAAAGAAACTCTTTTTTTAGTGTAAAAACCCCCTGATAATCAAAATTTTTTTTAAATATATTTTTTTTTAATTTGTCACTATAAAATTACCGACGCAGGCAATTTTCCAAATGATAAGATTCCAGAGTCTAAGCAATTACAAAACTGTTTTGATATTAAATAACAAAATATATGTTCACAAAATAAAAGCATTTTATTTTGTTTATTATTATTTATTTTATTATTAACTAATTTCTTAATTATTAGATTAGGAAATTTCCTTAAGTCGGCAATTTTAGTTTTGGATATTTTATATTGATTCCAATGCTGGAATGTTAAATTGTCAGCTTTTTCTAATTTCTGGAATTTTTATTTCGATTATATGCATTGCGGGGAATTCCCCAGTATTGGCAATCGATTGACTTCTAACGTTAATACATTTTAATGAAGAATAAGGAAGTTACTATTCCCTGAAATTTCTGGACGACTAGCCAAACTTATAATGAAAAATATTTGACTATTAACCTCGAATTTCAGGACGACGAGATACTTTGGTGATATTAATACATTTGATCTGAAATAGGCAGAATAAGCGTACTGTTTCTGCCCGCGGAGCGGCAGTAAAATAGCACTTTATTATACCGCGACGAGCGGCAGGTAAAGTGACAGAAAGGAGGCACCAGTGAGTGAGAAGTGAAAGGAAAGTGAAAGAAAAGAGTGAGAAGAATTCATTTTAAAACCACTTTGAACTACGAAATGGATTTTGGACTTACAACATCGCCGCACGCGCGTGCATACGGGGTACAATAAAGAGACATTTTACAGAAAAAGGGCACTTATTCTGCCTATTTCAGATAAAGTATTGTATACAGTTATACACCACGGCAGAGTAGGTGTTTTATACTCGGATGCAGAATTTAACGTCCGAGATATGGTCATTAGTTATGTAATTAAAAACTTGATACAACAACGGGATACATTTCTTCATTTGAGATGAATCGATTATTCTATAATATTAATATATTGTATTGCAGAATACGGAAGTTATGGTAATTTATAATATTTATATGATTTGAAAAATCTATTTTTTATTCCATAACAAAACTTTGAAACTGAATCGATCCCGAACTTAATTTAAAACAGAAGAAATGTTTAGTCACCAAAAATTGTGATGATAAAATTTTTTTCATACTCAAATTTTTAAAAATTTCAATTACTTTAAGTAAATTTAAATCGTTCAGAAATTAATAATTTTTAAATTGTGAATTAAATTATGCAAAATTCAACCAATTCAATTTTAATTGCAAATTTGTTTGTTTGTTAACAAAATCGATGATGTAATAACCTGGTTTGTGTAAGTCCTGCGTGGGATCCCACCATGATTTAAAGTGATTGGACGCGTTTTCTGTTAAGAAATAACCAAACTTTTGATAACAAATAAATCAGTTGTCAATTCCCAGTTCTTCTCGGCCTCAAAAATGTCCTGAAAATTCGCTCCTGTTACCTAATATAGGTAATATGCTTTCTCTTATTTAAGATGAGATTTATAGAAGAAAACACTTAAGATGGGCTTGACACATGAGTGACTGAAGACTATTGTGCTAGAGACGGAGTTACGAGAGTCATAATTTAACACATAATATTTAAGTGTACCCAGTTGCAACAATGGTGTTATGAGGCCTATACATTTTTTATAGTCTCAACGTTTGCGCCTAAGTACTCAATTATAACAAGCGTTGTTATAATGCACCCAAGAACCTAATATTATTAGGACTAGTATAATTATCCACTTACTGCTACAGATAGCAGACAAAAGCCTAGGGTTATAAAATTCTGTTATCTGGGTCAGGTTTTAAAATTACGAGACATAAATCAACAAAGAAAAAATTCTTTTCTGATTCAAAAATAAAAAATAAATATTGAAGTTATAATAATAAAGCTTACAATCTTGAATAATATTGATATAATTAATGACGTATTATAAAAACTGTTAATGACAATGTGTTGTAGAAACACGAATTAAACTTCAAAGCGCAAAAATAAAGAGAAAATTGATTGTTTAATTTAATTAATTTGAGTGTTAATTATTATTATTTTTACAGAAGAAAGTAAAACGTTCGATTGCGTGGTTGCGGGAAATATTGGCAATGGAGTTTCAAATCGTTTCAACATTCCCTTCTTGAGGTTTCACACGCATTTACTTCTTCCGTTGCTAGCATTCAAGGTGTATCATTAATGCATAAAAGGTGCATTCTTTAGGTTTCTGAAACCTTCGCTTGTACGTAATGAGAAAGAAGATCTCTTCCTTGGAGAGGGTGTTAGGTGTATTATAGAAACCCTTCCGAAAACAATTTTTTCTGATATTGAAGGCGTGAATTATCCTCTTCCTTAAATAAAAAGTGCCCATCTGTTTAATTTGCGGAAATAATTTTTTGCTAATAACAACATTTGGCATTTATTTTTACGTTCGAGTTCCCACAAAGTGTCTTTTAAACATTTAAATAATGTTGAGTTATTATTGTTCAGTGTTGTAAATACAAGATTATTTTGCAAGCATTTTAATTAATTCATGAATGTAGTTTCAAATCGTGAGATTATTTATTGAGAAAATATCTGGGCAAAATAATAAAATAGTACATTCAGTTTTCAAATGATGCATAATATTCGGATTAATATTTACATTTTTGTAGAGTAACAAAATTAATCGAAATATTTCCTTCATTAATTTATAGTTTCACAATAATGAGAAAATGATCAAAATTGTTAAGGAAATCATTTTTACGAAAACAGAGGCCATTTGTTTAATGAAATTTTGGTTTAAATAACTTAAACATAAATATTTTAAATAGGGCTATTGCCGAAAAGTTGAAAATTTTAGACCATGAAAATTTGGAAAACAAAAAAATGTTTAATATACTTAAAATATGTATGTATTTAAAAAAATTAAGAGCAACGCAAGGGGTATGAAAATCGAAATCTAAAAGATCAAGTGATGCCAACTCAATTTCAGAAGTCTCTTTAAAATATATGAAGAACAGATAAAAATATTTCAAAATGATTTATTTAATCTAGACTTAAGCATTTCAAAATATCCTCATTTTTCATTTTGTAGTATGATAAATTAATATGGAGAATTACTGGGCATTTTATAAAAAATATTATATAAAGCAGTGCTCAAGACAGTACTCAAGAAGGGAATGTTGAAACGAATTGAAACTCCATTGCCAATATTTCCCACAACCACGCAATCGAACGTTTTACTTTCTTCTTTAAAAATAATTTAGAGTTATTTGAAATCAGCGTTGATAAATCGATGTTTAACTATACTTAAACCTTCGTAAGTATAAAATTAACCATTTTAGCTCGCATTATGAATAGTTCCAATAAATATCTTTTAGTTTTAACCTAAAATAGCAATTCAGCATAACCAGATAAGAACCTGTAATAATGTAGTAATTTTTTTTTGTAGTTTGGGACAAGTGTGTGACAAGAAATTTGACCTACTTTGTCATTTATAATTTTTGAACAAAAGATATGAATACTTTATTGAGATAATTTGAGAAAAGAGTCAATATTCAAAGGAAAAAAAAACTAAAATGACTACGACTTAAAGTGGCCAACTTGTTGGGAATACAACCCTGCCAATTATGAATTTTTAAATTTTTGTTCTCATCAGCAATTTTTTAAAATTCGAAATTGCTAAATTAAAATTTGTAACAATTGTAAAATTAATTCTTATAAGTTTGAAGGTAACAAATTCGAAATTATCATCTGCTTTAAAACAACTGGATTTTCAATGGCAGTTTAAGATAATGAATGCTTTTAACTTGGTGGTTTTACAATTATTGGTTACGTAAAATTTGAATGCAATTGGAATGTCTCAATCAAAACTAGGGCTTGACATTTTTAAATAAGATGTTATAAATTTGCAAATTTGTATATCAAGATGTTAAATTCGGTAGCTTTAAGATTAAGGAATTTTAAAATTATAATACCTTGAAATCTGGGTCGTTTAACAAATTAAACCATTTTAAAATTAAACATTTTAAATTTATCGTTTTAAAATGAAATTCTTCAACATTTAAATTTTGTTAAGATACAAAATAAGTGTTGTTCAATTTTTTAATTTTTAATTTGGAAATTTATTTCTTTAACTAAACAAGTTTGGACAATGTCATTCCTTTTTCCTAATGAGTGTTAAATTAATTTTTAAATCAAATTACAAAAAATAAAAACGGTTTGAAATGATCTAATTCAAGTACAAATGACACAAAAAGTTACATAACAGTAAACACTACATAGAATGGCAGTGAGTTAAATTTTCATTTTCAAATCACATTGCCATTTTATTATATAAAGCGATGGGAACTGACACACACGCGATCTCACGCACCTTCATTATTTATTTCCCACAAAATAAACGGTTTAAATCCCAGCAGAACTCTTAGTATATCACTCTCAGAATATCCAAATAAAATCTCTAACACAAATTAGAGCACTCAAGCAGAACCCATTTTTCCAAAACCACTTCCAGTTTCCTATAAAAATGTGATTTAAAATTTACTTCCCGATCTGGTAACTCATAACCGGTTCAATGCTCGCTACATAATCCTCAGGAAACATTAAAAAATCGTTGACTTCTGTGTTTTTAACTACTCACCTCCGGTTTCATAGCTGCCCGAATACGTCTTGCACCTAGCGCAGTTTCACGAAAACTGAAGGGCTTATCGAAGCTGTTTTTGATAAAACTCGGTATTTTTAGCCAGTTTTATCAGATCGTAAAAGCGTCGAGCGACGCTTGCTTCGATATATTACCATTCCTAGTTACATCACACGTCACCGACTATTTATCCACAAACAGACCGCAAAATAAAAAAGTTTACTCGAAGTTTTGAAGAAGATTGCGAGTTTCACGTTTGAACTCTTTCAAACTCGAAGCAAGAATTAAATCTGTGTGCGTGACACACACGAGGGAATCCTCCAGGTGCGGAAGCGTGTCGACAGGATGTACCTTCAGTGTTCACGATCGTCACGATCACTGCCCGAAGTTTGAACCGACTTTTTGAAGAGTTTGAATTTGGGGTACCTCTTTTAATTTTGGGCTCTTAAAGGAGGTGCTCTTAATTTAAATTGAAATATTGAGCTTATAGTGAATAAGACACGTGCGACTAGGTTCCTGAGACCTAAGGTTCATCGACTGCCTTCTCGGACAGGAAAGCAACGATCTGTTGGATTGTTAGCATTTTGTGGAGCGCGCACCAACCCGTAGCGGCCATACGCTGTGCTAGGTCTGTCTACCTGGTGTGACCTTGTTCTCCGAGTTCGACCGTTCTCCAGGCTTCCAGTCCAAAAAAACAGACAACCGACCCGACGAACTTTTCGTCATCTGTTGCCTTAAATGGTGCAGTCTGGTTGTCGTCTGGTTTCTATTGACTTTCTTTTCGCCTTTTGCAGAACCTGTTAATGAATTCGAAAGATTGTTATGTTAATATTTGAGATTGTTGTTTGTGTACAATTGTCAGAACAACCTTGAAAATTAATAAATAGGTATCAAAAACGTAACAGATATTTCAGACATATGAGATTGATGTAGTATACTGTTTTTCATTGTGGCAGAAACTATATATGGATACAATACATTTTGGAAATTGATTAGAAATGATTTGCATTGAAAAGTAGTATTTCATGTTTTTCAATGAATAAATAAAAAGAAACTTTAACGAAAACTAAATTCAAAAGAGTGGGAGGCATAAATTTAACATTTATTTTTCATTTTGATGATGTTAATTTAAAAATTGAAAGTATCCAATGTGTTAGGAAAGGAACCAGGTTTTAATTAATGTGAAAGCGATGTAAAGTTGCAAATATTTCACTTTTAAGTCTTGTCAGGTAGAAAGTTCTGGAATATAAACTATAACATTTGTATTCATTTTTCAATTAAAAAATCAATTTTTTTAGATGCATCTAATTTCAGATATTTCTTCAAAACTAAAAGAAGTGTCCAAAAATTTGGAAAGCATCCAGCATGTAGATATAAAAGCGACTCCTTTGGAGGGACTATGAATATGAACAAATCAAAACTTGAAATAATAAAGAATTTAAATTATTATTTTAATCCTAAAATAAGACTCATTATAAAAAGAATCTAATAGGAACTTTTCGATCTACGAAATCTAGTTTCGAAAGCCTCCCATTTTAAATCATTTATATTTCAGTGCCTTTTTTCATAAACAATAAAGAAATGTTAAGTTGACAGAATAAGAAAAATGAACTTGAATTCAAGTATATGTTCCATTTTTTAAAAATAATTATTATAAAATTGACAGTAAGTAATGTATTTGGAAAGGGAGCAGAGATTAAAAAGCACTCGATGTGAAAGTGTTCAAATTTAAATTGAAAGCAGTGACATTTAAAACCTTTATTTGGAAATGATTCAATTTTAAAATCGACTTTAAAAACAGGCAGATATGTGAATTTAAAAATATGTTAAAAATTAAGACGTTCTTAAGTTTCAAAATATTCAATCGATTCAACAACAAAAATTAGTTAACACTGAAACTTCTTCAAATTCAATAACTATACATATTTTAATATCTCTCAAGTTTAATTTTAAATCAGGGTCGGTAGGACATCATAAATCTTGAAAATTCCATATGGGTCGGCAATCATGTGGGCCGGTCTGATGGGGAAATCAAAACATATTAAAAATTAAATTCTAAGTGAATTGAATAGACATTTAAAAGATATTCCTTTTTTCTGAGAAACAGTTTAGAGAATTTACCGTGGGCTTGTTTCAAACATTTTTGTTTGTACCATTTTCAATTCCAATTCGGCCATGTCTTAAATTGAGCTGGTCAGTTGAAATAGGACAGTTTTTTAATTAATTTCGTTGCTTTAAAAGTCTAAACTGAAAAGTTTCAAAATGCTATGCTTAAAAAAATGTTACTTTTGCGTTTTATTTTCTTGAAAGTCCTAACAATTATTACAATATAATGAGTGCATTTAGACTTTTTTTTTAAACACATTTTAGAGCCAAAACAAATTTTCAGAATAAGTTCCATATTTCATAATTAAACGAGAAAAAAAAGTGAAAACAAGATTGCGAAGCCAGCTGGAGGACTCTGATATGGGAAAAAGTGATACGTTAGAAAATTTGACTACCCAGGAAACGATAAACGATTGACCCCGCTTCAACCTTTACTTCTTTAGATCTCGTGAATTATCTATCTTGTAGATGTAGAGAAATTGCAAACTGGTAACAATAAGCTAGCGGGACTGACGAATCGGAAAAGCCATTATTTTACGATTCACCAAGAATAACTCGTTCTGATTGAAATTTGATCATCCTATTCAGAATAGAAAAATGCGATTAGGCAGAATTAAACAAATGTACTTTTAAAACAAAAAATTGAATAGACTTGTTAAAATAATTAATTAAATAAATAATGATGAAATCAAACGAAGTGTCTCGTCGTCCCGAAATTCCGGATGAGTATTTAAATATTTTTCATAAGATTGGCTAATTGTTCTAAACTTTTTTAACGTTTTTTTTAACGACTTAATTTTTTAAAGATCTATTAGCTTTTAGCGAACATTGAGTATGAAATGGGGTAGTGCGAAAAATTTTTTTCTATGTCGAAATCTGTGGAGAACAAAATTAGTGTGGTGGCATTCGAAAGAAGTTAAACAGGTTTCAAATCGGTTAATATCTTCTGTTTGTTCTTTGGACTTTTCAAATCAGAAAAAAATTTCGCAAATTGTTTGTAAGTACTGCTTTTACACAATTATTTATGAAAAAGTTCAGTACGACGAAATTAGAAAACATGCTACTGGTTTATTTTCCGAAAAAACACTATTTTCATGGTGTTTAAAAGCATAAATGGTGAAATTCTGGATTTCAGAATTGTTTTAACACAATTCAATTTTCTCATGTAGAAAAATAATAGCATGTTGCTTTGATTTAAAAGAAATTTCAGGTTCGACATATAGACTCCATATCGAGCTCCATAAAGAATCAATTAAGTTCGAGTGTCCGTATAAAGAATCAGCTGTTCTGTATAATTATGCATTGTTAAAAAAGTGAAAAGGTGAACTTTTTTTAAAAACAGGTGACAATTAGGTGAAAAAAAGTTTTACGGGTTGAATACAAAATTTAATCAATGCTTATTTACATTTCATTGGTTAAACTAATAAAAGAACTTTGTTTTTGATCAACTTTTTATGCCAAACTATTAGTCATCAAATATAAAATAATTCTATACTGAATCATTTTTATCAGGCGCCGTCTATCCTTGAGTAACATAATAGGTGCTTGATGAAATTGGTTGTTTCTCCAAGAATATGGACCACACCTATTTTTCTGGTCTTATAAACAAATTTGGCGACGTGATGAGTAATGTAACTTCCAAAGTTAATGACGAAGATTCATATGAAATAATGATCAAAAATGTTCCTTAAAGTATGTTATCATTTAAAAAAATATATAGGACATTCTATTTCATATTAGCGTACAGCCCAAGCACAGATGTATACTATAGGACTCTATTGTAGGTGCAAATCCATAAACTACCATGCTGCATGGTTGCTGAGATATAAAAATATGGATGGAAGGGGGGGGGGGGTGCAATTTAGCGTGCAGAATATTTTCTAATTAAATGTTCTTGCGTCAAAACTAAAAATAAAGTTTGTAACTAAAACATTTGAAATTATATATATGACCAACTTTACAATAGCTTTAACCGTATCTCTGAAATATAATAGCTCCTTTCTATACAGTCCTTTAAAATAAAAAGTTATATAAATAACAGTTGTAAATAAAATTCTACTCTGTAAATTGAAAAAAGCGACAAATGTGGTTAATTTCCAAAATACGTTTAATAGGTGAAAAATTGCAAAATAGGCGACATTTTGATTTGTTTATTTCATTGAAAAAGTCAAGCTGTCAACAAATAGACTCGATTTTCTATTTAAAATCACTGGAGCCTAATTTTTTATACGAACTCACTCGAACTTGATTCCATATTGTATGGAGCACTCGTTACACAAATTTTTCCAAAAAAGTGTGCATTTCTTTCAATCCAAAAAATATTTTTTTCCATGTTTTCATTGAACTCTAAATTGAACAGAGGCTTTTCCTTATTTTCAATTTTGTACTACTGTTCATGAGTAAAAACTCTAAAAAAAATTGTCATAATTTTTTAAATAAAAGATTTTTTTAATTTTCAAATCCAAAGAACGAATAGAAGATTTCAAAAGGCTGATTACAATTTTTTTAAAATCTTTATCTGACACGAGTCCAGAATTTTTTTTGTAAGCCAATTTTGAATTCGAAACCGTGTTTAAATTTATATTTTACGTTTAACCTAAGATGAGTTGCAGTTGCTTTTTATACTAGAAATTATGCTTATTGATTTATTGCTAAATTAATGGAAAGAACCCATTGTTTTTTGTCTTTTTTTCATTAAATGTTATTTCAATTATGTTTGCGTACCATATTTGAGTTTTATCTTCGGACAGACACGATTGTTGTGACATAAAAATGATTATGGACGAAGCAATTTGTACATATTTTCCATATTTTCTAAGTCACTTCCAAAAGTTTATATTTGACTCGTTTGTTTGCCTTTACCTGCGTTGTTTTAATCAGTATTTTTGAAAAAATCGCATTTAATTTGTTTATATTTATTAAGTGTGTCAACATTTTTCAATATTTATAAGGTCAAATATTTTTAAATCGTCATGAAAGACGATGATTTCAAAAACACCTTATTCGTAAAATCTACTGAAAAAAATCAGCAAACACATAATTGACGGAATATTGCATAAAAAAGTATAGATGAAAGACACAGAATGTTTAAGATTATTTTTAAAGAATTGATAAAAAACAATGTAGTATTTTAAATTGCAATTTAAAGAAAACTGATATAAGTAATATGTAACTTAAAAATTTATAAAACAAGCGCTCATATGGAACTTTTAAATATAACTATTTTTTTAATTTATGCAAATTTTCTATTGCAGTTTTTGTGAGGTCTTTGGAAGTCTTTTTAAGGTATTTTTTAACAACTCTACTCTCTTTAAAAAACATCATCTTACAACTACAACACATTTATTTTCCTATTCTTAAAAAAAAAGTTCATAACTTTACAGGCTGGTTTTGTTAGATATTACTCAGGTTTTAATAATTTCTTAGTGAATTATGTAATTGTGGAAATGTTTATTAATTTTTCTTAATAATAAAATAATATTCAAATTGATTTAAATTAATTAAATATTAAAAAGTAAACACACTTTATACTTATAAAATAGGTTTTAAGTTTAATATTTTATAATTATAAAAATACGGTTTAACGTAGTCCCTTTATCTTAATTTTGCTATTGAAATTGACCCGTTAAATTTTGAAGCCAAAAAAATGAATTATCTTCAAAACAGTTGGAATTTCCAACCCAAAATACGATTTTTCAAACAAAAAATATTATTTTTAACCGCAAATAGTTGAATTTTATAACGATTTTATCAAATCGTTGACTTTTCAACTAAAAAGATTATTTTACATCAAATATTTTAATTTTCTACGAAATTTTTAAACTTTCATCTTACAGAGGATACGTTTTCCACCAAAAACAAAATAGTTACATTTTTCGATTAAAAAATTCCTTTCCAACAGTAAAGAAAAGAATTTTGAACCAAATACGCGAATCTTCAAGAAAATTATTGAATTTTGCTTATTCATTTATGAACTAAATAGTTAAATTTTCTAATGAATAGTTTATTTTAACCTAATAGTTGAATTTTCTACTAATATGTATCTTTATATTTTAAACCAAAAATATCAATTTTTAACAAAAAAATCATTTTCAGCCAAATATATCATTTAGAACTTGAAACGATTCATTCCCATCTTCTTCTGTTAATCCAAAATCACCAATTAAATTTATTTCAGTAATTCAAAATGTGTATAAACGATATATGGGGCACGTGCGGGTCTCCAAATGTAAATTCGAAGATT
The DNA here is from genome assembly GCF_010883055.1 of Belonocnema kinseyi. Classification (NCBI taxonomy): domain Eukaryota; kingdom Metazoa; phylum Arthropoda; class Insecta; order Hymenoptera; family Cynipidae; genus Belonocnema; species Belonocnema kinseyi. Next base: position 68,347,168 of record NC_046658.1, read on the forward strand.
TAAATGAATCAAAAGCTGACTCTGAATGAAAAAGTCGCAAAACGATTCAAAAGCTAGTTTTAGTGAATCTTTAATTTCAAATTATGTATTTCCTATGTATACATAATCGTAAAAATTACGTACACAATTAAATATGTTTTGGAGCGTGATCTAAAAAATATAAATTCCGTCAAAATTCGTTGGTTTATACTTCGAATTCAAATTTTGGTAATTATAATTTGTAATAACTTAAAATTGAATCACGTTATTTTTATATATACAGCGACACGAAAGAAAAAGGCACAACGTTATCATAATGCGGCTATAAATGTTGCTGAGGTCGAAAATATTTCTAGTAAATAAAAACAGATTTGTTTTCAAAATATATGAGAAACAATTGCGAGAAACACTTTATATATATATAAATTATATATGGAAATGTTTATTAATTTTTCTTAATAATAAAATAATATTCAAATTGATTTTATATT
>NC_046658.1:68347737-68358777 GCF_010883055.1 Belonocnema kinseyi
ATATAATTAAAAATTTGTCATAAGGACAACCGCAGGATTTCGCCCGGGAGCGGGTCAATACTGAAACTAATTCATTTTAATTTTAAATACTTGTATAAATTTAAAATCATTTTGAAATAAAGCGCATGCGCTGTTGCATGTCAACAAGTTTTTTTCTGAAAAGATAACCTCAAAAAATAGGTTGAACCCCTCGAACCATCACCATGGAATCAATCAAAGGAAAAGAATTGTATAATTGTTCACTAGCCCCGACAATTACAAACCCATTTGCTGTGCAATGGTCTCAAGATAATCATTTATCGATTATTACTGAAAAAGGAATTCACGTTTTTGTAAGTTTTTCTGATTTTAAATTATAAATATTACGAGGCATAACCTACAAATTCAAATCAATTCTCACATTTTTTCCTTCCATCCTTTCTGTCTGGAATCTGGAAAAACTTTAGAATAGTGGTTTCACCAGTATAATCCCTTAAATTAACTAATGAACAAAAACTTATTAAAATTCGATAATTTCTAAGTGAAAAAGTTCGGGGAAGATCATTTTCAGAACGCGTTATCACATTGTTTATCAAAAAATGGGCTGACAATAGTAATTGTTTACTTTGACGGCTTATGCTCAAAATGGCTCTAAACCGTATATAAACTGTTCAAAATGACTAAAACAGCAAGAGAATAATAAAAGAATGGGGCAAGAAGGTTTTTGCAACTTGTTTTTTTTTTTAGTTTGTAAAAACATTCTTTCCCCGTTTGTTTTATTATTATCTTGCTCTTATTAGTCATTTTAAATAGAAGCCGTCAAAGTAAACTCGATCAAGATTAATTTTTAGAGATAAAGGCAGTGACTTCAATCAGGTGCGGAAGGTGCATCTCAGCCTGTTTTTTTTTTCATAAACAGTGATAATATGGTCTGAAAATGCTCTTTATTGAAACTTCATTAACAATTTGACGATCAGAAAAAATAAAATTAGAATTAAAAAAAAATTATAACCTTTTAAAACTACATGTTCCAACTTCTTAATCCATATCTTATAACATCAATTTGGATATTTTCATATACTTAAATCGTTAATTTTTCATCTTACATTTAAAATTTTAAATGTATTGGCTAAAACATTTTGAAAATTTAAAGACTTCAAATTTTAACACGTCCAAAATGGAAAGTTTTCTTGACATTTTGAACAGTTAACTCTATAGTTTCATATTGTCAAGCATTTTAATTTTGCTTTCTCAAAAACTTGACATTTTTCGCGTACTATTTAAAGCGTACCAGTTCCCAGTCGAAAATCATTTAAAATTGTACAATTACAAAGCACTTTATTCGGTAATATTATTCTTTATGTTTTTAATTCAAAATTGTTTTTAATAAATAATTAATAATTAAAATTATTAAAATTTAAATAAATAATTAATAAAGCTTCTAATGTTGATCACGTATTAAAAGGCTTTCTTTTTAAAATTATATAATTTTGATCCTATTAAATTAGAACAAAAAATTTTGAATTTCATTAAAGTTACATTATATCAATTTTAATTTTTCATATTATAGCGTTTTGTAGCTAAACCGGATTTTAATAGAAAAAATGTGCAATTCGGAACCGTTTAAATTTGCAGTGACAAAATGTGGAAATTAAAAATTAATATTTTTAAATTGTTCAACATTACAGTTATTTTCAGTCTGTATGGATATTATTTTCACAATTTAAATAATTATTTTGTTCAACTGAATTTTATTTATACGATAAATAACTTAAATCTAATCATTTTATATTTTTAAGCATTTTCATTGGATTTTCTCAAAAACTTGAAGTTCTTAGCAAAACATAACTAAATGTTTTTCCGTTAAAAAATCGTGTACAACTTAAAACATCCCAGTTTCCAATCGAAAATCATTCAAAACTATACAATTACAAAGCAGAAGCCAACACAAGTTGAACACTTTATTTCGAGGCCCTCAAAAAACTCCTTTAATAGTACAAATAAAAAATAAGCTTGAGCAAAAAAAATTGAAAATAGTTAATAAATTCCGGAAATCTAAACGCTCCGTTAGTTAATTTTTTAATTTTGGTAAAGTTACATTATTTCAATTTTAACGTTTTATATTTTTACGTTATTTAGTTATAAAGGATTTTAATAGAAAATTGTACAGTTTTTAACAATTTGAAATTACCAAATGTTGAACTTTTATATTCTTATTCCAAAATTCGTCAATATTACAGTCATTTTTAGGCAGCATGCATATCATTTTGATAATTAAAATATTTATTTTGTTGCACTGAATTCATTTATAGGATAAATGACTTAACTCTAATGATTTCATATTTTAAAGCGTTTTATTAAATATTAAGGATTTTAATTGGAAATTGTTTAATTCATAACAATGTATGTAAATAAGACTTTAATATTGGTTCTGTATTAAAAGGCTGTCGTTTTAAAATTATATAATTTGGCTTATTTAAATTAGAACCAAATTTTTGGTATTTTGGTAACGTTACATTATTCCAATTTTAAACTTTTCTATTTAAAATTTCGTACCTATCAAGAATTTTAATTGAAAATTGTTCAATTTGAAAAATATGAAATGTCTTATATTTGAACGCGAAAATATGTTACAAATAATTCCATATTTCAGTATACTGTTCAGCATTCGTCAGAGAATAAGAATCAGTCGTAAATTTCGTGGGTGAATGAATTTTAGCCACTTTTATGGGTCTCCAAAGGAAACCCCATAAGTTACAAATTTTGAATTTTATTTACTATTGCGCTTTATTAACACTGTTAGAATTTTTTCCATAAATAATCATTAGTCGGTCGTTTAAGAATACCCAGTCATCTTTGAACTAATTTTATATTGTTCAAGATATTATATTATCACAAGTTATATTATTATAGATTAAAGTTCGAGTCCATTTGTTTCTAGGTCATTTGCTTCTAGTTCCATTGGAAATTGTTACAGTTTACTTTTTTTCAGGATTCACAGCAAAATTGAATCTTCTAAAACCTACGAGTCTGAATTTAAAATTGATCAAATTTTAACACTGCTTTACACTGCTCTTCAAGTCTGAATTTAAAATTGATTAAATTTTAACACTGCTTTGCTCTGCACTTCAAGTTCAATTTAAAATTGATCAAATTTTAACACTGTTTTACGCTGCACTGTCTCTTTTTTCTCTTTCTAATGCCTCTCTTAAAATCCTCTCTCTTAAAGTCCGTTATGTAAAAAGTCCGTTATGTAAAATTCAAATTTGTTACTTATAGTATTTTATTTCGGGGCCCGTAAGAGTGCCTTAAATTCATTTACCCGCGAAATTTATGATTGATTATTATTCTCTGGTGAATTCTGAACAATATATAGAAAATCGGAATTATTTGTAACATATTATTGCGTTTAAATGTAGGATTTATAAAAAGCCGACTTTTTTCCACGTTAAATCAATGAGCAATACCATGATCTTTTCGCGTCTCCTGAATATTAACCGATTTCGCTTAAATTTTGAGACCATTTTTTTGGTTACCTTCGAACTGAACCTGCCTCTATTCAGTACAGTCCCAGTCTAATTTTAACACACGGTTTAACCAGATTATTAAAAACGTATACTTGATTTTTTGTAGGAACTGGTGCCATCTCCAATGACTTATGGCTCAGCCGTCAAATTTTCTCGTACTTTCATCTACCCGTCAGACGTATTACCCACTGACGCTTTTACGACGCAAGTAAACTCTGTAATATGGAGGTGCAAAAGGGAAGAGATCTACACTTTTCTACTAGAGGAAATTCTTCTTCCCCGGCTCAACATTATATCTGACTTGGTTCCAAAAGTTGTCTCCGTCGCCTGGTCTCCTCAAGGAATGCTACATCCTTGCAGATGTTTGCTTGGAATGATATCATCTGCAGGTGCAGTGGATATCCTTCTCGAAGACAACCACGAATGGTTTTCAGTCTGCGACTTACAATCTTACTGGCTAAGAAACGTTATTCAAGGATTCCCTGAAAGTTATTCAATGGTGTCGAGCCAGGAATTAAGGTCCCATATCAGACGTTTGCAAGCAGTTGCGATAACCTGGAGTGATATGGAAACTAGCATGGAGGAATCTTACTCGTATTTCGTTGTCGCTTATCGAAGTTCAGACATAATCGTCTGGAGAATTCCAGCTGTGATGGATCATAGTCTAGAAGTAATTCCAACCGTTGCTTTGAGGACAAATTTAAATATCAGTGTGAAGATCGATGTTCTTGAATGGATAAGTATTAGCAACAAAAAAAGTTTGGTCGTGATAGGATTTTCCAATGGAAAAATTTATGGCTTGATTTTGGAAGTATCGCAGGGACAAATCTCATCGACAAATATTGAGATTTACACTGAAGAGGATTTGATTAAAGTTTCATGTATTGAATGTATTTTGAAATCTCAAAAGGAAGTGCGATTGGTTGTCGCGAAAAGCACGTTTCTTTTTGTGATTCATATTGATTTGGATGGGAAGAAACTGAGCCATTATTGCTATCGAGTTCCTGCTTTTTCTATAACAGGTGGGCTGATGATTAAATAATTAAATAAGAATGTTTATCCAAGTTACCACAAAGTATGGAAATGGGTGAAATTTGATTAACGAGTGTATATTTCAAAATATCCCTTTTTTAAACTCAATTCGTTACTCAAACCTCCTTTATAATTTGCAGGTCTCTCCATCATCAGCGAAAATGAAACCTTAATCTACACCCAAGATGGAAAGCTCTCTCTCGTCAAAGTTGAAAATCAGAAAATGACGAGTCAAGCAATAACTACCGATTTACCAAAAACTCACGCTCAATTCCTGGGACTCGCAAATTCCTGGAATAAAGTTCTATTCGCGACTCTAACAAGTCCGAATTCGATGTACGATCATCTTGTCGTTCGAGAACCAAGCATCCTCCACATTTTCACTCTCGAAAGTCCGAAATACGATCCCCTGAAAATTCTAGAGAACAACGAAACCTCATCGATGTTCAATTACTGGGACTGTTTATCAGCGATTGGAATGAAACTTCACAAGTCACTCATTCCTGTCAATTCAATAAAAAAAATCCCATACAATTTCGAGTATCTGCCTGTCTATAAACTTAGAGTTCTAATGTGGCTTTCGGTTCTATCCAACGTTTTTGAAAATAAGAAATCCCTACTAGATTTCTCGAACGTCTCGGAAGAATTGATAGAAATTCGATCTTTGATATCGCTTTATACAGCCTCCGCTTATTTAATTTCAATAGCGGGCAAACCTCAGGTTACAGCTCAGCAGAGGCTCTCTGCCAGATTTTTAAGGACTTATTTAGAAGTTTATATTGCTGGAGAAATCGACGAAGAGGAAACTCCGGCTTGTGGAAAGTCTCAAAGAGCTCTGCAATTCTCTTGTAAAATCGAGCCATCTGGACCAGAAACTTGTAATTTATGTAAAACAACAATCGTCGAACTTCCTTGGAAAATGGAAAAGTGCCCTTCTGGTCATAAATTGCCAAGATGTGCTGTAACTCTTTTGCAAATTACATCTGTTAGGTATCGATGTTGTCCGATTTGTAAACAGATTTTCCATTCTTCTTTGGATGAGGATTATCCCGAGGGACCAAAATGTTTATTCTGCGATGTGCCAGTTCTATACGATTCTAGAGTTTTTGGAACGGCGGATAGAGATAAAAAAAACTTTTCTCAAAGAAAAGTTTTAAATTTCCGAGGTTCTGAACAGGAAGAGGGAATGGAAGATGACCAGGAATGGAAAGAAAAGTAAATCTTCTCGAAACGAGAAAGCTTGGTAGATATTTATATTTCTGGAGAAGATGGTAATTTAATTTATTGTAAAAATATATTCAGGGTCTTGAGCTATGCAAATGTAAAGAGAAACGTTAGGATGTAAGTTAAAAGACAGTATTAGTATATTTAAGTATATTTAAGTTAATTATAGAATAGCATTTCCTAATTAAAAATGATTTACTATTTTTCTATGACACCGAAACTAGACATTTGAAATAGTGAAAAATTTCTCGAATAAAAGAGATTTAAAAAAAGTGTATTTTAAAATGAACGAATAAAACAGAATTATTCTGTAATAATGTATTTTTTATTCCAGTTCACAAAATTGTAATGCTTGTATATGCTTATTTAAGTATATTTAAGTTAATTATAGAATAGCATTTCCTAATTAAAAATGATTTACTATTTTTCTATGACACCGAAACTAGACATTTCAAATAGTGAAAAATTTCTCGAATAAAAGAGATTTAAAAAAAGTGTATTTTAAAATGAATGAATAAAACAGAATTATTCTGTAATAATGTATTTTTTATTCCAGTTCACAAAATTGTAATGCTTGTATGCAACCCGGTATCATTTATATTGCGTTATTTTATTGAACAAACTTTTACCGTTGCTTGGAAACGACAAATGTCATGAAATTAATCCAAACCTCAATTCTGAAACATCGCTTTTGAGGTTTATTTTGCAAGTTAATTTTTAGTTTAAATATCGACGTGTTCTCGGAACTGCTAATAATTAATACAAATATTATTTAATATTTAAGAAGAGTTATGGAAAATTTCGCAGAAGACATAACGAGGCTGATTCCTAAACCTGAAGAAGAAATTGTACCAAGTCCAAGGTAGAATATTTACCATGTAAAAATATTAAAATATAAGTAAATGTAATATACGTATTGAATTAAGGAAAATTATATTTAAACAGGTATCAATCAAAGCATCAAAAAAGGATTCGATCTGAAGTAGCAAGTGCAAAAAATGCTCATCGAACTTTGGGTTTGCCGAGTGTTCCCTTGAATCCACCCTCGCAATTTTTGAAAAAGAAAAGTCGAATTATTCCTCAAAAACATGTTAAACATGTGCATTATCGGCTTCCAGGATATCAGCATAAACTTCCAGAATGGAAACCGAAAAAAATAATTCCAAAATCTGATCTAGAAGAATTACCCAAAGATCCGGCAACTTTGGGGAGAGTTAATTTTAGAAAAGAAAATATTTTAAATGTGAAAAAATCTCAGCCACCGGAACCCGTGCCAAGAATTGTGGATTCTCGATTTGGAGATGTACAGGACTTGAGAAAATGTGGTTTAATGCCAATGTATATCACCAAAAAGGTATTGTTTTTTTTTATTGTATAGGTTTGAAAGATATTGTTTAATACAAAAATTTTAAGAATCGGACAAAGGTTTTATTTGCCATTGCCAAAAATTTTTATTTTGATTTTTTAACCGGAGAAAATGTTTTTTAGTAAATCAACGTTTCAAAGAAGAAAAGCTACAAAAAGAAAATTTCACAAGTTAAATAATTCTCAAATTGCATGCTTTTAGATTCTGCTGATTTGGAAAATAAATATATAAAAGCTTTTCAATTTAAAGACTTTCTAATTCAATAATCTATAAATTATTTTTAGATTAAATCTTTAAATTTGCCATCGTTTCCAAAATAGAAATCTGGTAGTTTCTAGGATGGGCTTTACATTAAAATTCTTTGAATTTATAATTTTCCAATCAGGCGTTTTCTAATTTTGTTAGTTTTTCCTCCTAATTTTTTTCACAGTATTTTGGAAAAAAACCACCGAAAGCAAAGAAAGTACCGGAAGTCAAGCAAGTAAGGGAGTGGAAGCAACGATCGGAATCACGAAAGGGAAATTTGGAAATGGAAGAAAAACCGAAAGGCCGTTATGTTACAGAAGATGAGAGAGCTGAGTTGCTTCACGTAAGCCAATACAATTTTTTAAAACCATTTTGTAGTTTGAAAATTCTTGTTTTTTTAATCCAAACAACTAACAAGGTTCCCTACATATAAACCTAATTTTCGCGAAAAGGGCCGTATTTCAAATCATAATAATAATAATTTTAAAAAAATACTAGCTAACTTATGGCCTGTATTTCATCGTCGATAACGGATATAAGTGCCATAAAAACAAAGAAAAACTTCGATAAACTTCACTCGGAAAAAGGCTTGTCTTAGTAAGTGACTAACTCTGCGAAAAACAAAGCTAAACATTTCTTTTAATTATTAGAAACCTTATTAAATTTTACGTCTTGATGTATTTTGAATCAATAGGAGTCGAGATAGCATGTGAGAAATATTGACCTATTTTACGTTTTTGACCAAGTTTCGATTTTCAGCTTCTACTTTTTTCATACTTGAGGGAAGTAAATAAAAAAAATTGAAACTTTGCTAAATTAAAATATCCTATTTAAAGTGAAACTTGAAAAAATAATTCGATATTTACTGGTTCTTGAATTATTATTAATACTCTGAAAACGTGACCAATTTTAGTCTTAGGCACGCTTCCACATTTTCATGATTATTCGAGAATCAGTAAATATTTCATTAATTTCTTTGTTTCATTTTAAATCTCGAACCCCCTATTTTTTAAAAATGTAAAGCCGAAATATATTGCATTTTCCACAAAATAGTTTAGTTTTCAAACAAAAAAATATTTTCTATCTAAAGAAATGAATTTTCAACACAAAAAGACGAATTTTCAACAAACAAAAAAATGATTTTCAACCAAAAAGTTGCATTAACAATGAAATAGATCAACATTCCAGTAAAATATTCGAGTTTTCCAAAAAATAGTTAACGATTTAACCAAATACTACAATTTTTAAGCCAAAAAGACGAGTTTTTTCGAAGACAGATTAATTTTCAACAAAAAAGTTACTTTTTGACCAAGAAAGAAAAATTTTCAAACAAGAAGGCTAACTTTTTTTAACATAGAAGATGAATTTTCAACAACATAGTTGAATTTTAAGCATGCCAAGAATCATTCTAAAAAAATAACATTTAATTAAGTAAATATTTTAATGTCAGAAAGTACCAACTTCATGTGGTCCTTATGTAGTAGTTGTCATTCTCAAGTCTTCATTTTCATAAAAAAAGTTAATTTACAATCAAGAAAGATTACATGTCTATCATGAAAGAGTAATTTTTTAACAAACCAAAAAATAAAGTTTTTAAACTAAAAAGTCGAATTTTTAAGAAAAGATGAATTTTTAATAAAAAAGGTCATCAATCAAGAAAGAATAATTTTTAACAAGGACGTTAAATTCTCAATCTAAAAGTTGAACTTTCAACAAACAAGAATTATTTTCTGCCCCAAAATACGAGTTTTTAACCAAATATACGAATTTTCCACCAGATAGTTGACTTTCAACCAAAAAGTTGAATTTTCGACCAAGAAGATTAATGTTCTACCAAAAAAGGGTTTTTTTTATTCAAAATACATGAATTTTTAACAAAATCATTAAATTTGTAAGTCAAATGGACGAATTATCTACAAAAAGTTGTATTTTACAACCTAAAAACATCATTTTTCAACCAAAAAGTTTAATTTTCAACCAAATGGTTTAACTTTATACCAAATTGTGGAATTTTTAAGCCAAAAAGATGAATTTGCTACAAAACAGTGGAATTTTGCTTATATCAGTTAATTTGCAGGAAATAGTTTAATTTTCAACTCTAATTATGAATCTTTAATAAAAGAATTATCTTTTTGCAAAATAGTTCATACTTAATTCATATAATCGACTTTTTAACCAAAAAATATGAATTGCCAACGAAGCATGTCACAGTTGATATTTCAACCAAACAATTGCATTTTTAACCAAAAAGGGTCAATTTTCCACAAAGCAGATTAAATTTCTACCAAGAAACATGAATTTTCTACCAAAAAGTTGAACTTTCGACTAAAAAAGATAATCTTTTAACAAAAAATGGAATTGTTTAATTGTTATTAAAATAGTTAAATTTTCAACTAAACAGATGAATTTTTCATTTTAAAAAATAATCATTTTCAACAAAGTAGTTAAAATTTTGATAAAAAAGATGACTTTTTAACAATATTTTCAACAGAATAATCAAATTTATAACCAAAAGAGATGAGTTCCGAACCAAAAATATAAAAGTAGCCTTTTTCATACAAAGAATGAACATTATAGGCTTGATTGCAGATTCATTCGTAGAAATAAAAATTTAAACCAATTTTTTATTATTTGTATATACAATTTCTTGGAAAAATATTCTTATATCTGAAGAATATATAAGGTCATTCCAACCTTTCGTGTAAAATTGATAAAATCTAAATATAAAGTCTATTCTGGTGGCGCAATTCCAAATTCTTCCTGGTTGGTGATACAAATCTTTATGCTTTTTGAATGATAATAGGGCATGAAAAAAAACTGGGAAGAGAAGATGAATCAGTTTCAACGCTTGCCGTTTCTCACGGATACACTTCCGAAGGTCAAGAGGAAAGTAAAATTGGAAAATGACCTAAAGCAACTCGAAAAGGACATAGAATTCATAGAACGTCATCCCTACATTTACGTTTGCGATGATGAATAATTTACATATTATATAAGACTTCTCACACCTACTGGTAATAAACCAATAAAACAATATCCATTTCATAAACATGTAATTAATCTGTGCTCAGTTCAAACATAAACTCAAAATTTTATCATCAAAAATTACTTAAGCCTCCAAGCATGAAATAATCTTTAGTTTTCAGACAGTATCTTTGATAAAGGTTTACTTCAATTGTAAAAATATATAAACTTTTCAAATAAATATTTTTTTAATTAAAACCTTGAAAATTTCGAATCAACTTGTATAATATTAATGATCGTGACTGTCTTTCGAGTTTGCAAAGAAAATAATTTTTGAATTAAAAATAAAAATTCAATGAAATTAATTAGATAGAATGCTTTATTTTTTGTTACTGATTTTATAATAAATTTAAGTAAAAATATATTTTTAATTGTCATAATCACGATAATCATCAGAAACGCAAGTTGCGATCGGCGGACAAGGAGCTCTTATACATTGGACTTGTTGCAATTGACAAGTTTGACCCGCTGAACATTTTGGATTGCACAATGCTCCATGTCCTGCCCCCAATTTTTCTAGGTCGCCCAGGCAAGATTCATTGTCTGAAAAAAACATTTACTTTAATAAATAAAAAATAAATATTTTAATAATAGATTTAATGCTTTCACGATGATTCATTTTGATAAAAGAGATATTTCGGG
>NC_046658.1:68358877-68381241 GCF_010883055.1 Belonocnema kinseyi
AATTTTTCGCCGACGTGAACTGCAATGTTCACGAAACGTCGGGAAAAATTCGTAGTTTTTTACACGAGTGAAACCCGAAATATCTCTTTTATAAAATATTTTAATCACAGAGGATAATATTTTATAAACTAAGATTCTATATAAAGGTTCAAGGATTGGAAAAAATTAATAATGGGTATAAAATTAAACACTCTGTTCTTACATTCGACACATTTGCTAATGTGGCAACAGCCGGTACAACATTCAGAACTTCGAATGCACTGAAATGAAAAAATGGTCAGATGTAGATGCAAATGCCAAAAAGAACTCTAGTTCAAATTAAAGTAGCGAATGTAGTTTCTTACATCCTTAGTGGATTTAATGCAACTTATAGCGCTTGATGCTGCCTTAACAGGGATGACCGTAGTCATTAAAATAAAGCAAAGAGTCAAGGCAATCCAGTTAGTCATGCTGAAAAGAATTAGAGTTTCATATTTTCTATTCATAAATATTTTTTAGTTTAAACAATCATTATTCTAAATTGGCTATTCAATTTATTTACTGAAGAATTCTTGATAAAATTGCAAATTATCTTCACATTAATAAAAGAATTCAAATTTAAGTCAGCCAAATTGTAATCGTAAAACTTGTCAAAGAATAATTGAAACTGATCAATTTAAATATTTTGAATTAAGCGAATGTTGAATAACAATTTTAAAGTTTGAAGGTATCCTTTCATTTGTTCTCTTTCGTAATCTCGTAAACTACTCATGTGATAGAAAATATGTATTTAAGAACGAATGGTGCTGATAATCTTCAAACGAAATAATGAAATGTATAATAAAATAAAAATAATACAAAATGTAAATTATACTTGCGTGATTTTTTGAAAGAAAATACTGTTTTGGATGAAAACTCTCGGTGCGATAGGAGTAAAGTAGTAAACACCTGAATTGAAACTGGCAGTCTCCAGTATTGTTTCCCATAAATATATACGCAATACTCCACTCTCGTCACACGGTTCACTTTCATTCACACATCGGCAGTGGAACTTTACCAGAAGTCCAGAATGTATGTGAACAGATACGCACAATTTTCCTCAGGACGGATGAAAAGATTTTTGAATTAAAAAAAAATATATTCAATGAAAAACAGAACTAGAAAATTATTCCAAAAATTACCCAAAAATCAAAAAAGAATTATTTTAAAACAGATTTTATTTTTTCACATAGAAATCAATTTATGTTCGATTGAACTAAATTACAATAAACCTAAAAAAATGTTGAAATAAAAAAAAAATGATGCCAAATTTTTAGGTAATTTAAAACAAAGAATGAATAAAAAAGGAAAAATTAAAACCTTCTTGAATTTAAATCATTACAATTCGCAGTAAGATTCGTTTCAAATGAAGAATTTTCCAAGATCTACCTACTTTCGTTTATACATATGTGCAATTAACCGCAAATAGTTGACCGAACTGAATCACTACACAGTATACGTGCAATCAAGGTAACGATTAACGTGATTACTACCAGTTTCTCGATATTTATGTAAAAAGTATATCGAGTTTCATTTGTGGACTTGCACACTTGTTATAAGTTCTGCTATAATTTACTCCACCATGTTTTATTTTAACTTAGAAGTTAGAAAGCTCTTAAAAATAAAATAAAAATTCTGCTAATAAGTACAGATTCAAATGTATTTTTTGCATTGAAAAGTTTATTGAAATAAAAAATGTGTAATCTTAGAAACTAAACAAAAATTCTGATTTAGCATATAATGTTTACAAAGAATTCTTTTGTTGTTCAAACAGCGCATCGTGTGACCATGATTACATCCGAATACGCTAAACAGGGAAAAACCGGCGTCCAAAAATATAAGGAAAATTGACTTTAAGCTTTAAAAGCTTTTACTGGTTCATGATTAAACTGATCAAGATAAATAAATATTCAGTGGTGTAGTCCTAAAAAAAAGTAGCCTGGCAGTGCTTTCATAAAAACTTTGACTTATAATGGAAACTTAAAAAAGAAGCTAGAAACGTATGGTCTATAACTTAGGGAATTGAATTCATGAAAATTATCTGACGTATTTTGGCAAATTAAAATGTGTTTCTTTAAATATTTATCGATAAGCTGAAACCTACAATACTTGAAACTGTAAACAAATTATTTTTTCGACCAAATTTGGCTTTATCTAGTTCTTCTCAGATAGAATTTATCGTGTTTTCTCGAAATCCGTTAGAAAATATCCGGAATCTTTCAAAGTTACAAAATGAAGACAGATTTTCTGAAAATATTAAAAGTCAATTTACTTAAAATCCCCACTACATTTTTCTTCTGATTTTTTTAAGTTTCGTCCTTATGTAAAGAATATGAAAAAATTTCTGCTTGTTTAAAAAACAAAAATTTACATTTTTTTGCCAAAATGACACAAAGAAAAGAAAAATGTCTCTTGACACATTTTTCTATCTCGCGTTATTCTCGAAATTCTTGCGAGAATATGTATAAAATACTTCAGAATCAATTTTTTTCTCAATAATACGAATTTATTTTGTAATGAAAAACCAAAAAGGACTTCGGGGATCCCCGAATGATTTTTTAACAATTCCCGTCATTTTTTTATTTCCCCTAAGGATTTAGTAAAATTTAGGGACACACGCATTAAAAACACTTAAAGTTAGATTGGACTTAATTTCAGATTTTTCTTGAGTAACAAAAGTAACTAATTTCAAGTAAACAAACCATCTTACATGAAGCATATATACTATTAAGATTTACGCCTTTCCTAAATTTCAGTTTGTCTCTGCCTTAATCGCGCTGAAACATGCGTGTGTGATGACCAGTGAGGAACAAAATCTGAGGATACGTATTTTGGGAAAATCAGAATTTTAATTTCTAATTAGAAAAAAACTATAGAAAGGACAGATATTTAAAAAAAATTATTAGCACCATCGTAAAGCTTTGCAATTTCCTTTCGGATCCGTTAGTTACAAACTTTGTTTGGTATTATTTTGAAACAATAACACCTCATTGAAAACAATTCTGCTCATATGAAATGGAATGACCTACATGTAAAAAGAGTGATAAAAAGCGTATTACGAATTTCTTTCCATAGCAAATTATTCACGAATAATAACCTTGTGTATTGCTTTGTTGATATTGTATTTATCCGCAGATAATGATGGACGCGTGGACGTATCAATTTAACATTAATTAATTATCAATTCATTTAAAAACAACAAAAGTGTCATCAGAAATAGTCATCGGAAAGACATCCTTAGTTATGAATATTATCCATTTCGTTATAAATATTTTTTAAACAATCAACAAAGTTTTTTATTTTAAAAAGTATCATGACACAGTTGCCGCAGACATTCTTAGCTGCTTCATAAACAAAAATGAGCGCATTCGATGATAAATAGACAAACAATGAATTTGTTTATGAAAATGGTTTAAATAAATAATAATTCTTGTAATTTGCAAAGTAGCATAGCCAAAATTAATTGAAAAGAGATTCTTGGATGATTCCGTAAAAATATTGAAACTTTCCCTTGGAAAATAGCCAAACTCTGAATTTGGTTCGCACACATTATTTAAATAATCAATACTTCTGGTCAATTTATAAAGTATAATAGCAAAGAGTAATCGGAAAGGCATTTTTCGCTGATTCCCGAAGAAATTGAGCCTGTTCGTTTAAAGACATCCAAACTGTGAACTAGTTTATAAAAATTGCCAAATAGAATCCATTTTTAATTAATCGTAACCAAGTACTAATTTCTCTCATTCTATATAACAAAACATTTTTTTAAATTGTTCTCACCGAATGGAAATAATTTCTAGATATAATTTCAGCACAAATACAAGACCTATCCCGAAGATGTCCCCAGGATATCTATGGGACGTTTCTGGGATATTCAAATGTGTCAAGTACCCATAGTCCCGGTATATATTTATCCTGTTGCTGCGAGGACATGATTTTGGCACGTCGGAAAACACAGGTGTGAAAGCGACCTTGGCTTCATTTGAAATACTTTTGTGAGGATATTAAAATAAACGATTTCACATGTTTTTATTAGTGGAAGCGTCTAATTTGTCCCCTGAATGTTTGCATTTTCCTGTTACCTCTACCCTAATGCTAAATTTTTCGATCTGCCTAAAATTTCATTATAATAATAGGATAACCAGTCTAAATTGGAATAATTCCCTTTTAATTATTTTTTGAAGAAATAATAGGATATTTCCTAAACCAATTCAATTATATTTCCATAGCGACCACCGCATACTTTCCTATTCCTCAAAAGAGAAAGTGTTTTCAATATATTTAATTCCTTCTAATTGTATCGATAGGAACACCTCACAGAGATGTCTATTCCACAAAAGTGTTCCTATTTTGAGTTTATTTAACTACTTCTAATCAGTTCACAAATTATGTATAATAAATTGTTTTAATCCCTGCATGTGGAATGTAAGTTTAAAAATTTTAATTCTAATTAATTCAAGTCTGCCATTCTAGAGTTAAAATTATTTTAATTCACACATTTGAATAGATTTCATCTGTAATGTATTCTTCTTAATGTTAACAGGGATTAATACATTTTTAACATGTGTAAATAAATGATTAAAATATAAATAAATATAAATTTAAATATTTTCCGAATTAACAAGTTATAAAACGATAGGATTTGCAGTGTTTCTTTCCCCGTTGGGGGATTTTTCGACGGAGGAAAAATCGCGTATTCACAGGAATACAAATTCTTACTTATTATGAATTCAACACTTATTACCGGGGAGGGCTACATTAAGATAGGATCTAAACCACCCAGAACAATAACAATAATAAGTATTAATTTGAATCTGCGCTTTTTATGCTGTGAATATGTCAATACGCACATTATAAAGGTCACTATTCTATAAAATATAATTTAAATATACAAGAAGACATAGAGGATGACGGTTAGTCTCGAATAAGTTCAACCCAAAAGTATTTGCACATCCAATTTCTCTTTTGTACGTGTTTCGGGGATGTACCGCGGCTATTTTGATCAAAGAAATAAAAGATCGTACACGCGTTTTGAAGAAAAGATTTTTTTATTTTTAACTATTCAAAATCTCATCTTTTTCGAAAATGACGCAAAATATGAAAAGCCATTTATAGATTAAAATTGTTGAGATTACTGAAATCTATAAAAATTTACCCTTACCAGATGTATATCTTGTGTTTTAACCAAATAAAAAAATATCAAAAAGCAATTAAAGCGACTAAAATAGCATTTAGTGTGACAAACATCAAGATTTTATTTTTTAAAATGCTTTTTCTCCAGTTGAGCATCAATATTCGGACTCATACCTTTTTCTAAAATCTGTAAAATGATAACCTCAACAAATATTTATCTCCTGTATTTGAACAAATTAAAAAAATGCTATAGAAAAAATCCATCAAAATCGACTTATTCAAATAAGAAGCTGAATATTTGTTGAGGGTGTCATTTTAAAGATTTCTGAAAAAGGGACGGGTTGGCTTATTGATACTCAACTATAGAAAAAGCATTTAAAATAATAAAATTTTGATGTTCGTCACACTAAATGCTATTTTAGCCGCTTTAATTGGTTTTTGATCTTGTTTTTTGAAAATTTTGATTAAAATACACAAGATATACAACTGGAAAGAGTAGTATATATTTCAGGAAACTCAACAATTTTAATCTATGAACTGCTATTCATATTTTGCACAGTTTTCGAGAAAAATGAGATTTTGAATGGGTAGAAATGATATTTCTTTAATTTTAGAGATAAAAACCTTTTTCCTTTACTTTGAAGCTCAGGAACCTTAATAATCTTATCGAACATGTTATTTACATAGTTAGTGGACTAAAAACAAACGTTTAAAAAATAAGATGTTAAAGTTCGTTAAACTAAAAGCTATTTTAGCCGATTTTTAATGTTTTTTTTCAATATTCTTAACAATATAAACATCTGGAAAGGGTACAATGGAATTCAGGAAGCTAAACAATTTTTATCTATGAACTGCTTTTCATATTTTGCATAGTTTACGAGAAAAATTAGATTTTGAGTACGTTAAAATGAAAAAATCTTTTTCCTTGAAAAGGCACGATTTTTTCCTATATTGTCTCAAAATAACCAAGGGGCATCCCCAAAACACGTACAAAAGATAAACTGGATGTGCAAGTACTTTTGAGTTGAACCGATAGCAGATAATGATCTGCAGTAAATAATCATTAATTTAAAATACCAATACATGCAAGATAATTAATTTAATGCACATAACAGTTAAGGCAAGATACGCGGTAATAAATTAAAAATTAGAACGGATCATTTTACTTACATTTGTGATTATAATGTATGATTATATACTGTAGGGTGGTCTCCCCCATATTAAATAAAAATTTTATTTGGGGATGTAGTTCGAAAACTTGACTATTGGCTAGCTCTTGGCGCACGGTGAGTTGAGGTAGTATTATAATATTTGGGCCAATTGATATAAATCTGGGGCAAAGTGGCACACGACTGGGGCAACTTGGCCAAGGTTGGGTTAAAGTGGAAAGTTTGGGACGTGGTAAAAAAATGATTCAAAGTAATTAAGGTTGGGGAAAAGTGGTGTATGTTTTGGGCATAATGGTATAATTCGGGTTTAAAATGGTATAAGCTTGGCATATGGCTGGGGCAAAGTGGTTTGTAGTTGGAGCAAAGTGGTATTCGTCTGGAGTAAATTGGGATAAGATTGGTACCAACTGGATAAGTTTTGGTCATAGTGGTGTAAAGTTGGCGTAAAGTGGTATACTGTTAGGGAAAATGGCATGATGTTTGGGTAAAGTGGTATAAGGTTGTGGCAAAGTGGTATAAGGTTGGGGCAAAGTGGTATACGTCTGTGGCAAATTGGTATACGGTTGGCTAAGTGGCATATAAGCTTAATTCTTGAGAAGAATTTAATAAACAATTTTTTTAGCGAAGGGGCAATTAATTGTTCTACAGTTATTTCACAAAACAGACTTAGTTTCTGAGTGAAGCGACCTGTTTGGCACAAAGTGCAAATTACACAGTCGCCCAAATTATATAAATTGAGCGAGTTAAGATCATTACTCGTTAAGTATGCTCAGCTTGTTGTTTCTTAAGGCCTTATCATATTAAGAAATTACTCCTCTCACGATAACTCAGAAGAGAAATATTTCTGTTGATAAAAGTAGTAATTCTTATATGCATACATATAAATTATATTTTCATTAATTAATTGCTTAAAACTAATAAACTAATTTTTTTGGAAATATAATATAAAAAGGAAAAACGTTTTCACAAATTAAAAAAGCCTTCAATAGAAAGAAAATTGTAAGCATCTCTTAACTGCTCCAAAACTCACTTAATTCTAAATCTTATCTCTAAAGGTTTATTAAAAACCATAAGGTTCCTTTTTATTTCCAAGCATAATGCTTTTATTGTAATATTTACACTGCGGGTATACAGAAAATAATTATATAAAAAGAACGGAAATACATCACTCGAAAAGATTCTGCACGAAAATTCTGTGCATAGATTTGTCTTGAAAAAATATATTTATATATCAATTTTTCTGCATAATTTTTTAAGCACAAGCTAGAATTATTTCTTTGTTAGTTAATTTTTGTGCGATAAATAATCCCCCCGTTATTACTTAAACAGATTCGTCAATTTTGAGCCCAGGGCTCGGAATGTATACATCGGCTATTTCTAACAACATTAAATAATAAATTGTATAAATGAACAAAGATACACCCCTACAAAATTACTTCACTCAAAAACTTACAAAACATTGCAATTATAACTGTACATTCCATTGGAAACTAAAAGTTTTTATTCTAAATGTAGATCTCCCCGATACTACTCTGTACACATATATATTTCTAGAAAATTGATATAAATTTATCTACAAGCTTTTTTAAGCACAAGATAAAATTATACCTTTCTTTTTTTAGGATAAATAATCCACCCGTTATTAATTAATCGAGATCGTCAATATTCTGAATACAAGGGTCGGAACTGCTCAGTCTTTATTTGTGGACATCTCCTCTATATCTAAACATAAACATAATTTAAAAAAGCTGTTGGAAAGCTTATGATATATTTTCTCATAAAATAAGCCTTTTCTGAAGTTATTTCAATCTTCAGATTTAAAATGAACAAAAACATCGCCTTTAAAACGATGACAGGACCAAGGAATCGACCGTCGAACAAGTTTCACCTGTGAACTACATAAAAATAGAAGTAATTAAACTGATAAAAGTTTGCTTAAATCGTCTATATTGTTGTATGCGCCACTTTGAACACTATACGACCTCTTGTACTCATTTTCGAAGAGATCCACATTGGCAATATTCTCCGTCGAATTCGAAATGTTCGAGAAAATATCCACGACATCCTCAGCTGTCTTTACTCTCTCAAACTGATAAGCCTCATTACCTAAGTCATTTTCAGACTCGAGTTGGGTCGTGTTAATCCCACTCGTATTTTCAAACCTGCTGCTTAAATTAGAAAAGAGAGAAAAAGACTGACTTGACTCAGACATCTTCTCGAAGGAATTGTTAAAGCTTGCGTTAATATCTATCTTTCTAAATCCACTATTCTCATTCAACTCATTCTGAATCTGTGGATTGGAAATCACTATCGGTTTATGGATTTCGTTGCTCGGACTTGGATTCCCCGTCAGCAGGGGTAAGGCTGTCTGATAATCTATACAATTCGAACTGTTATCCGAACCCTCAGAAAATCCACTTGAGGTTCTGTGTTCCAAAAGAGGCTGTTCTTCCTCTTCTGAATCAGCCTTGTGCTTCTTCATCGCTGGTTCCTCGTCCTCAGAAAGTTCTTCTCCCCCTAGGAAATTTCTGCTAATTCTGTAGACTCCAGGGCTCAAACCCAAAGCATCGCAAACAAAATTCTGACTCAGATCAACAGTGCCCTCACTACCTCGATCCTCGTCTCTCGTCTTTCTCATCCCCGGGATTATTTTCTCCCTTGCCTCCTTTATTAAGTTATTAAGCTCATCTAAGAAATTTTGTGCACTGTTTTTCGACTTTATGAACATTAAATCGAACAGAGTCTGGGATTCTAAAACAGGTATAGTTGCAATCTTTGAAATTTCAGCTTCAGTACAATCAGAAATTACTTTCTGTAAATTCGCTTGCCGACGCGCTGATTTTTCTTCAGGAGTTACCCAAGGTCCTCGCTTTTTTCCCTTCGGTTTCAAACTATTCTTTTTACATTCCAGCGGAATAGGTTTCGGAGGTGGAAGCTGGTCAACACTTCCATGAGTTGGATTCTTTTCAAAGTGTATGGCCATCTTGCCCCTTCCTAAGTAGACTTTTTTACAAGTGGGACATTTGAAATGATCAGAGATGTTTCGTTTCGGACCTTCTAGTCCAGGCAACAATTCTTTCGCCGATTCCGCTTCGGCTTGGACATCTCCATTAGTGTCATCTACGTCAGGATGGGACAAATTCGCAGGGTGAATGTGTTTATAATTATTAATTATATGGGCTGGAGGACGCGAGAGTCTTCCACATCGAGTTTTCGTTTCTTTAAAATCATCCTGGTCTTCTTCGGAAACTGGTTGCTTGTATTCAGCCACCTGGGGCCTGTTGCTATCCTTCTTGGGTCTTCCCCTTTTCGCAGCCAGTTTCGGACGTTGAACCAGTGGTTTCCTACTCATAAGTTTTGCGTCGTTCGAAGTTTCAAAACTCAAGCTACGTATTTTAGTCAAGTCTTCAGTTGTCCAGTCGTTAATTGGGGCCTGGTTGCAAGTGGCTTTGCGAGACTGTGCAGACGGTTGTAAAAGTATGACTTTCACGTTCGGGGAATTTTGTCTTGCAGGCTTTGGAGAGTTGGGCGGCATGATAACAAAATTAGTGGGAGAATATGATTTGGAAATAACAGGCTGCGGAGCAGGTTTTATCGCACTGAGCTTCGTGCCATTCAATGTTCCTGGAGATGGCCTTCCTAGCTGGTTGTTGGGAAGAAGCCTCATTTTGTTTGCACATTGTAAATTTTGAAGAAATTGTGAATTCGCGACTGTCTTTATTGGCTGAGGTTTCAAAAGTGAATGTTGCGAAGTGGTTTTCCGGATTACGTGGGGGCTCACGTTCTTTATTGTTTGGATTATTGATGTAGGTACCATACACTTTAGATTACTATGAACCGTCGTGCTAGAACTCTTTTTGAGGCTAGTGATGGGAATCTGATTAGAGAAGAGATCGGAAGTCGCTCCTGAATTGATTTTAGAAGTTGTAAATACCGGAGTGGTTTTTTGCGTTGAGGCGGAGCTCAGGATGGTGTTAGAAATAGGTGCGTTCATGCTGGTAATTTGTGTTTTTGGCAACACAAAGGCATTCGAAGTCACACCACTCGTTATGGTTCGAGTGATATTATTGGAGGTGGTAATTTTACGTGGCTGAAGGAGTTTCTTAGCATTGGTGAGAGTGGATTTGATAACGTGGGGGACCTTAGTCGAGGTTTTAACAACTTGCTTGGTATTGTTAGGGATATAGTATACTAAACGTGGACTTGCTGCGTTGGTGATGAATGGTTCGCAGGTCTCTGGAGTAGTGACTTGAGAACTGTCGAAGTGCTGCTGCAGAATGTGCTTTGGTTTCTCCAAACCTTGAAATGTCGAAAAATCCTGATTGCAGTTTTCGTTGCTGGGCATTTCAATGGTTTCCGTTGAGAGACTTGTAGTCGCGTCATTTTGGGAGAAGGTCTCGGACTGATGCCACTGATGCATAGTCGTCGCTGAAGATTCATTGTGTCTGCAAATAAAAAATATGGTTATATTAATTTTTATCCAGTGAACCATTTTTTACAGGATGGGAGTGGAATTTTATGACAGTTAAATCCACATAATGTTTCTTTATTTGAATTTAATCATTTTCAATATCAATCTGAATTTATGATTCCGTTTATGACCATTTTTGATATCAAACTGCACACTTTTTAGCACATCAAATTAAAAATCATGAACACTGTCAATAATTTTGATTTAAAATTATTACTTTTATAATCGTTTAAATGCTAAAACGTTCAAACTTGAAATTCTTCAACATTGAGTGAAGCAACCTGAAGATATTCAACAATGAATATAGTTTGAAAATTGTGTAAGGCTGATCTTTTTAATCTGAAATAGATCATTTTCTAACAGTTCAATTTGGAATCTTTTTTTCTATTTAAAAGATTTTAAATTCAGATTACATGGCGATTAAGTAACGCCACGATAACTCGCAATAAAATTTCGGTATAAATCGCCCGATTTTTTCGGAGCGGATAGCGGGACGTGTAAAAGGGACTATTTGTATAAAAATTTTACTACAAATAGAAGCACTTTTTTGATACATATAGCTTATACACTACCTTGAAGTAAAGTGTGAATTATCACAAATGTCAATTCGTAAATGAATATCAGCAGAATATTACAGATGAAGTGGCTATAATGAAATGACATCAATTTCGTGTAAAAAAAATTCTAAAAAATAATGAAAGAATTGCCATATTAAAAAAAAATACCAAAAGTGCAGTGGCATAAAATTCCCTCAAAATACATTTTATAGCAGTATCTCTATATTTATTATAAGGTCATTTACGAATTACGTTAATGATCATTTCTTCTAATTCTTTTCTACTGATACTTTTCATACTGTATAGTTTGCATGTATTTTTTTATTGCTTTATTTAAAAGTTTATGATCTAAACATTCATTAAAAGCGCCTAGTTTTTAATTTTTTGAACTTATAGCTTATTTAAAATAGGTTGAAAATGCTGATTAATTAATATTTCAACTCAAGCTGCCGAAAAACATAGAAAATTATTTACGCTTTCAAATGTCTGAAGATTTTGCGAATCGGCTAAGGAATAATCGTCCATCATCTTCTTTTAAAAATTAAATTAAAACTGAGAGTTTTTATAGAAATTCCGATATCCGCAGCCACGGCCTTAACAAATATTTAAACAACAGCAATTTATTTTTGTAAAAATGAACAAGCATGCTATACTTATTTTTCGTATTCATGACACGTGCTTATTCTTTATTTTGAGTAAGTTCATTCAAATGATCATTTGATGGAACTTTCAGTCCTTCGAATTTTACTCGAGCCAATATTATTTTTTAAAAAGCAATTTATTATTAGATTCCGTCCATTCGGAAAAATGAAAATTAGGACAAATTTCAATTTGGACAAACGAAAAAAAGGTGAAATGAAAAATTGGAACATTACGGATAATGGCAATTCAAAATAAAATACAAATTCGGTCAAATGGAGGATATAGAAAATATAAGCGATCACAAATAAAATTACCCAAGGTTCGATGATGTCAGAAATTGATGGTAACGTATAAACCTCGTAATTAAAAATGATTGAAAAGTATTGTTAAGGGTTTCAAAATTGTACAAATAATAATTTTTAAGCTTCGGTAGGTAAACAATTTCGCAACTTTATAAATATTAGAAAATGCGAAATAAAAGTGAAGGTTATTTACACATATTTATGTTAAAAGAACCTCTATTGGAGTGTCCGAATTTAGTCGCTTGTTTTTTAGTTGGTCCTCAGTTTAGTCTTTCAACTTCTTTTGAATTGATCGGAATACTTAGATTCTTTAAACTTTCTTGAAATCTGAGTTTGTCGGAACTCCCTGAATTCATTGAATTACTTTAAAGTCCGCGCAATTAGAGTTCAAATAATTCTATGAATTTAGGAAGTTTAGACGTATTCAATGAATTCCGATAATTTAGAGGAATTCAGAAGATTTCAAGGAAGTTGAAAGAATTTGAAATAGTAAAATAAAGTATTCCAAGTAATTCAAAAGAATTTTTAAAAAATACATAGAAATAAAAAAAACTCAAAAGCCTTAAACAGTATTCAAGTGAATAAAAAATAATTTACAAAACAAGGAGTAATAATTACAAAACCTGTCTGCTGTTAGCCACGTAGGTATCCGTACATTAAAACGAGGGACAAGCACAAAAAGCTGAGTGGTTCTTTTATAGCGAATTCCGTTACATGCACTTTCTCTCGCTCTGAGAGTTTTTTTTGAACGTATGAAGGTATCGATTTTTCAAAGATCTTCAACCTTTTCTCATCCTATAAAGCTTTTAAAATGATGAAACTATGTGAAATATTTAATCAATTATATAAATAATTGTCTCAAAGTAATAAAAAAAGCGTTTAATCTCATTAACTAAAGGTTATTGCGCCTAGTCGTCCTGAAAAATTTGGGGGAGCTGGAAAAGAGGACGGGCTCGTTTCGGGACGAGACACTCCATTTATTATGAATGAAACATGAGAATAGATTTTAATTAAATATTTGATACAACTTCATAATTTGAAACAGAGCGGCATCTCGAGAACCAATCAGTGCCTCAGCTGATACTATGCGCGGCAAAACAATCCATCCATGATTTAAAGAATAATGATTTTCAAAAAATAATTTACAATCAAAATAGAATTTATATCATATGTTTGATTACAACTCTACTTCTCTTTAAACCTTCTAACAAAGGTTGAATTTGCAAATTCATGAAATGGTGGGTATCATTCGAAAGCTTACTGTTGGCCGATAGTAGGAGAAATGATAATGTTGAGGAAAATACAACGAAAAATTAGATAAAAAAATTTACTAACGATACTGTATGGGCTTCGGAGACGGTGTTTTGGGATTGTGGCCAAAAAGATGTCGGTTGTCCGTTTACCAACAGGGTGAACGTGCATGTTTGTTGGGAAATGTCTCCGATGGCACGCTGCTGCAGTGGGTCTTCCTGGCCAGACAGAAAACTATTTTGATAATCCACCTGATTTCCGTGATTTATGGCATCGACCCGATCATCGTGGTTCATGACATCAACGTCCTCCAGAGCCATTTGGAGTATATCCAACTCCTTTGGAATTCCGGGGATCCCGGGTGAACAGGGTTGATTCATTTCACTGACACTGACTTTATGCTTTAGGCATAAACTTTTCAATATTTAACTACTAAGTTTACCATAATTAAGATTTAGCAAAAATACCATCAAACTTAGTTTTTCTTCACTACACATGAAAAACAAAACACGTTTTTTCGTGGTTTTCGGCGCTAATACCTAATTGACAACAATGTGAAGTTTGTCGCCAACTCCCAATGGCGCCGACGTGACTTACATAAAAATACTTAGAAACGAAACTGTTGTAACTTTTCAGCATACTGTGCTCGTCAGGAAAGGTAGAAAACTCCATAAAGCGGGAAATAGAACTCGATTTGAAATCCACATGGTAGTCGCAGGCCAATTAATGAGTTCTGTACAGAGTGCTGTTATGTGCAGCCTGAAAAAAACTTTTTCATAGCCCTGAAATGAGGGGGTGAAAATGGGCAACCTGGGGGAAAAGCTAGTTCGTGTTCAACCCCAAGCCTATCAAGAAGGAAAAATACATCCATATTTTTCTGTTCTTTTTAAAATAATTTTAAAAGATGGTCCTGGGGCCTCTTAAACAGTCCGAGAATGATTAAAGTGATTGCTTAATGCTTATTTTCGTTAGCATAATAATTGTTTTTAAGGGAATACAAATTATGTTACTATTTATTCAGAAAATCTTTTTTATCAAATTAGACCAAAAATATGATCCCTAAAAGCATAAAACTTCATAGAATTTAAAATCTTATACATATTTATTATATTTAAGTAACAAAAAATCCTCAAAATTCCAAAAATGATCTTTTATCCTCTACACAGGGTAGTTTTTTACCCTGAAGGATAGTATTTTTGGTATAATCGAGCCAAACTTTTTTCCTGGGCGTTATGCATTTATGTTTTAAATAAAAAGGAACAAGTTGAAGGGGTGCACACAAAAAAACATTGAGTTTCTTTAGGACAACTTAGTGTAAAGTAGTGAACAAATATATAATTAAAGAATCTGCTTAATTATGTTTTTCATGATTAAAGCCAAAACTACGCATCCTATCAGAAAGTGACTGATAACAAATTTGTAGATCATTTTCAATTGCACAATTTTTGTCTACTGACCTTGTACCGTATTTTGCATAGTTTGGCCAAAAAATGTATTTTATTTTTCATTATTTTATATGCTGTCAAAATTTGAATTTTGGATTTTTCAAGAAAATTCAAAAAGTTCTTATAATAATCTTGTAGGACATTCAAAATACAAAATTTTTCTTCTATTAACTTTTTTTGATATCGTGCGTTATTTGGCTTAAAATGTTCACTTTCGTGTATTTTTTGGAATTATGTAAATGCTATAACTCTGGTAATTTTTGGGTTTATGAAAAAAGTTATTAGGATAAATTGTTCGAATTTTTTAATACTATGAATAACTGTACAGAGAATTTTGGAAAAAGTGGTCTCGAAAATATTCAAAATGTGCCCACTTTTTGAATTTTTATCCAAAATGGCTGGTTAACGAACTTGATCTTTAGTTTAGGGCACTAAAAAAGTATACTAAAGGCCAATCTAATAGATTAATTTTTAAAGTTATTGTGAAAACACAGACATACAAAGAGACACATTCGTAAAAACCTGTTTTTCGAATTCAGGGGGTCTCAAAACGTGGACATTTAAAAAAAACTGGGGTGGTCAAATTTTACACAAATCTAATACCTTCTCTGATGAGAATGTAAAAAATAAAATTCTTACAGTGTCAAGAATTAAGGTTACTGTCTTGGAATGATAATAGTTAAAAATAAATTTATTTTATATTATTTGAGCCTTATTACGACTTCTAAAAGTCTTCGTAATTGTAGGTTGGCATTCCAAATGAACACAACCCAGTGGGCACAAAATTTGGCAACGTCTTTACGACATCGTTACGACTTCCTACGTCCATGTCGTTTCGGTGTCATTGTAATATCGTAAAGACATCGTCAGATCATACGACTTCTTTACGATATCGTAAAGACATCTTTACGACATGGACATAGGATGTCGTAAAGTTGTCGTAAAGATGTCTTAAAGACGTCGCCAAACTTTGTGCCCACTGGGAAACGCCATTTTAACCATTTTCCAGGAAGGAAAAAATTTCCGAAACGTCAAATTCAAATTTAAATACAAAACAAAAACTTCCTCACGAGGTACCCGCGTGTGCTGAATTGAAGAGTGAAGCAAAGTTTTCACAACTTTGGACGATGCTATAAAATCCTATTTTAAATTGAGATTAAATCTGATTTTGAGTTTCTGAATCGGTAAGTAAATTTTTGTTCAGGAAATGTCTTTAAATTATTATAACTTTGAACGGTAATTAAGAATCAAATTTTTATTTTAGAACAAAAATACTTGCTACCGAGATAATGTTGGGCTGAATTGAAGCCAACAAGCTTGATTGAAAGAAGTCATCCAGTTCAGACAAAATGCAGAGGAATTTTTTTTTTTTAACTTGAAGTGCATGTTTCTTCAACTTCAGAAGTTGACTTGAATATGATAAAGAGAAAAATAGATTTTTGTAGTGTCTACGTTGCCAAAAATGTGGAAATTTACAGAACCTTGCAAAAAAGCAAATTTTTTTAAAATTTCAAATTGTTTTGAAATTTAGGTATCTGCGATTATTTGAGCTAATATTCATATTTTTGCAGACATTGCACATGTGCCCTTTTGGATCATTAGCCTTAAATCAATCAAGTTAGGAAAATAATGTGTGCATGTCTCGACTTTTCATCGAAGACGAGATTTTTAAAGATTACAAACGTTTTTCCACTGTTTACATCGGTGTGTTTGTTAAAATAATAACTTTGATTAAAATCATAAACAAATTTTAATCTATATTTTTGTACACCAGAAGGAAGTCCACCAAATTGTAACGAAATTTTCAATGAATGAAACTCTAATAGTAGAATTTTCTTTTGTTTGCGAGCTAGTTTATTTATAAACAGTACATTAGTCTACTCTCAAATTTTTTGTAATCAATGGGAATATTTTATTTTTCTAGCAAAGATGAAAGATTTTAAGTCCAATGTAAATAATTCGCTTAAGTGTATACAAAACATAAGAATATATAGCATATGAACGAAAACTTATCTGTAGATAACATCTGAATTTTCGTTTTAACATCTTTTTTGTAAAAATACATAAATGAACTCAATACTATTTTATCACGGTTGCTATAGAAATTCTCAATCTCAAAATTCCTTAAACTTTCCGTAACCAATTTTTTATTTTCCCTGACCTTATTATTTTAAATTTTATTTTCAGGTATAAAAAGAAACTTACCCGTCGGTCACAAATCATAAATACAAAAAATTTTCTAAGCTTATTTTGAACACTTTTAGTGACAGCAGCAATGCAGCATTTTATAAACTCCAACTTCAGTTTATCTAAAGTCCATGACTCTTTCTGCTTTTTCATGTGTAATTTAAAAGGAAATAAAAAAAATTGCTTTCATTAGACGATCAATTATTTTTATTGCTCCTTTGATCAACTTTTATAAAGCTTTAGTATCTCCTCAGAAAAACACTAAGGAAGTGACACATACATAAGTCATTAGTTAGATATCATCAAACCCTCAGAAATACTTCCCTAGTAAATAATACTTTTAGAAGTGATATAGAAAACCTTGCCCTTAAACTGTTTCTAATTGCTAAACTTCATTAAAACTTTTTTTTAATAAATCCACTTATTCAACTGGAAACAAAAGTCTGAAATTTAATTGAAATATTTGCGAAAATATGGAAAAAGAGATATAATTTGGAAAGAGTGACCAAAACAAATGTTTTTTTTAAATGTGAGACATGGGAAAAATTGACTAGTTGGCATATTTGCATTTTCTTTCCTAAAACTTTTCTAAACGTACAAAATCTATTATAATAACAATACATAAAACGCATATTAATCTCAGCACCTGGAAAATATTGGTAACTTAAACGGCTGCAGGTAAAAAGTGCTGGTAATAGTTTTTCGTAAAATCTAACATGAGGTCCAAGGTACACTCTGGTAAATCTGCAACACAAGTCGCTGGATTTCCGGCGAACCGAGTAAAGGAAGGAACTATGGTCTCTGGTGGAATTACTGCTCCATCTTCAATATAGCAGCAGTCTTTCAAAATGCATCGTCTTCCTAAAACCGCATTTTTTCCTATGTAGACATAAGATCCGACGATTGCAGCATTGACAACTGCTCGTTCTCCAACAAATACGTGATCTCCCATTTGCAGAGGAAAAAAGGCGACTCCTTTGCTAAACTTTTTGAAGGGAGGGCGAATCACGACGTTTTTACTGATGATGCAGTATCTTCCTGTTCTTACATTGGATAAGTCTCCTCTAATAATTGCATCGGACTGTACAATTACTTTTCCATGCAGGACTATATTTTGTGAGCCACAAAGAACAGTCTGTCTACTGACTTTATTCCCAGAGGCCGTTTCGACGTACTCAGCCCTGTTGTAATAAATGTCACTAGCTTCCATTTTGCCTTTTAGATGAATCAATAAATGCTTTATTCACCTTCCTAGAATGATTTGAAAAGATATAGGATTAAAACAAAGAAATGCCACTCATTTATATTGTATGCAATCCTTTTATTAGGATCCCAGAATTGTATAATTCCTAGATTATTTATTTATATGTGGTTACTAGTTTAGGCATTTACTTAATATTTATACTTTATAATTATTGTTCATAAACGAAGCATAAAAAATCAGCGATCATGATCCGAGTTACTATAACAGGTCTCGCGATTTTTGAGAAAACGTTAGTCATTAGCCAGCTGCACAACCAAACGCAAAACTGAATGAATGACAGAATATTTAGGATATGTTTTATTCATAAACTCTACAGAGGCGACGGAGCCCTAGAGAATAATGCCCCTCCTAAAAATTGAACAGGGAGAGGCAAAGTATATATTTGCCCACCTTCTGAAATTGAATGATTCAATTTATCGCATAGTCGGAACTGGAAATCTTTCAATTCTTTCTTGCTTTGCTCAATCTTTGAAATCTATCTAGAATCTCGATGAAATAATAAGTCTTTGCGGCATTTTTTAAATACATCCGAAATCTTTGCGAAATATTCCAAATATTTTTTAAATCCTTAAGAAATCATTTTAATCTTTTAAAGCTATCCGAAATCTCTAAAATCTTTGCAAAATCTTTGAAATCTTTATCTCTTTATAATCTACCTGAAATCTTTGTGAAATCTTTCTGAAACTAGTTTAGTTCATATTTCAAATATTTTTAACATATTTGATAATATTTGTGAAGTCTTTGTGAACTCTTTTGAATACATCCGAAATCTTTGTGCAATCTTTAAAATTTATCTGAAAAATTTGGAAAATATTTGAAATCTTTATGAAATCTTCGGGAAATCATTTGCAAACTTGTCAAGTATTTAGAAATATTTTACATATTTTTTGACATTTGTGAAATTCTTTAAATATTTGTGAAATCTTTTAAATCTTTGTGAAAGCTTTGGGAATTTTTTAAAAATCTTTGCAAAATATTTAAAGTATTTTTCAAGTATTTGGTAATATTTGTGAAATTGTTGAAATGTTCGTGAAATACTTAAGAAATGATTGAAATCCTTGTGAAGTATTTTAAATATTTCTGAAAAATTTGTGAAATCATTGAAATCTTCGTTCAATCTTTGAAATCTATTTTAAATATTTCAGAAATTATTCAAGTCTTTTGCAAAGTCTTTTAAATATTTTCAAAATATTTTTGCAATCATTGAAATCTTTGTGAAATAACATAAGTTTTTGTAAAATCTTTGATACCTATCTGAAATCTTTGGGAAATCTTTGTGAATTACTCAAAAATGTTTGCGAAAGATTTGAAATATTTGAGAAATATTCGGTAATATTCGTGAAATTGTTGAATTCTTTGTTCAATCTTTAAAATATTTCTAAAATATTTGCTACTATAAAATGGAAAACATTAATGGATTTTATCATTAAATGTTACTTTAAAGATATTTTGAAATAATTGATTGAAATTATAACCTCTTTTTTAAATTAGTAAGACCGTTACGATTACTTACATTTATTATATTAAGTTATCATCAGGAACCACATTATTAACTATATTATTTATTTGCAGTATTTATGTGATCGGTTATTTAAAATCAGGGTAAAACAACATCGAAAACTTCGTGGACAGCACGACTAACAATAAGTGAAAACAATCTTTTGTAACAAACTTCTAGACACGCAATTTATGTTTGTACATTTGTAATTACTGATTTTACTTGTATATTTTAGATTAAAGAATAATAAAGAAACGATACACAAACGAAACAACGAAAAATACTAGATTGACAGAAAAACCTAACCTATTAAAGAGGGAAACGAGCTTTCTTTATAAAAAGATAGCCAAGGTAAAAATTTTGGAAAACTAGTGCTAGTTTAAAATTGTATAATGAAGTCTTGTTTTGAATAATATTTTACATTAAGTATCCACATGTATAATTAATTACCTTTTATGAGGAATGCAGCAGCGAGGGAAACATTGACAGGTGACAGCAGATGTTTGAAGTATTTTGCCGTTTCTTGATTGACGGCGCTCGTGATAGTCTAGTTTTGGTACAAAACTCAAATCAGGCAAATCCGAGATACTACAAAATTAAGTTGTTTAAGTACACTCATTAGTCATTATCGAGTAAACGTCGATCTTATATATTTCAAGATTTACTGAAACAATATTACTGTAATACCCTGAAATTCCCGAAAATTTAACCGTTTACCCCATTGACGTTGACGCGTGCACTACGTGGCGTTCACTTCAAACAGGAAAAAGTACATTCAAAGAAATATTTTTAATATCTCAAATTCAGTGTTGATAATATCCATACTATTTTTAAAACAGTATAAATATATTGAATTATTCTCAAAATATATGAAATTTCTGTTAATCATTCATTATAAAATTTAAAATAATATACCAGCCCTCCAAAGCAGAGCCATCTATATGGCCGTAAAAAAGCAGTTGGTTGAAATTTGGCTGGAGTTTGCCGGTCTAATCCCTGACATGCCGAGTCCAATCAATGACCTTTCAAGCTTGTGTGTGTACTTCTAATTTTGGTGCGTTTCAGTGCATTTTATTGAGTCTTTTTGTTGATTTCCTTGATCTAATTGTTTAAAAACGTGAAAATTATAGTGTCCTTAAGAAAATCTGGTGGCCCAGTGATGGGGGACGCAACGATGAGCGTCGCAGCGTCCAACCCAAATGAGAGTGTTCACATCGTCAGAGAAGGATGGGTCCAAAAACGCGGTATGTATATTGACAAAATTCATTATAATTTGCTATATTTTTATTTTTTCTTGAAAATTTAGTTTGCCTTCCTCTTGGAGCCTAATTGCATGCTTAAATTTTGCAGAAAGTATTTTTAAAACAAGGGAGATTTTTATAATTGAGTCAGTGTTTTTCTTTTGATTTTCATCTTCAGGGATCATTTAATTTAGAACGCACTTACTTATAATCGCGTCGATAACTTTTAAGCTTATGGAGCCGGTTCCTTATTTCATAAGATCCACGGTGAAATGCATTTTCTTTTCATGGTATTTCCCACTAGAAAGCTTTTGCGGTTGGCAATTTGCAACTTACTCGGTTGGGGGTTCGATGAGTTGCGAAAGTGACTCTTTATTATGCAAATTTTTAGTGTTTACCTAGATTCGCTCATTCTTTACGGTCTTCAATTAAAAAATAAAAGAAGAGCGATTGTTATTTGTTGATTGGTAGTATTATTTTTATTCAAGGTGGACCTGAGAAACTAAAGTTTGGAAGTTAAATTTGCTCCATTTTAAAGGCTTCAATTTTTAATTCCAAAGGTTTAAAAAGATCTAAATTTTTTATTTCACGATATCCAGGGACCGTGAATTTGATATTTTACAATTTTAAATACTTCAGATAAAAAGTAATATACTTTTTAAATGCTTTTATTTGAAAAGCTCCAATTTTATACTTGTTCCACTTTTTAACCTTTTAATTTGTGTTTCATTGTTGAATACTTAAAATTTCTAATTTATGATTATCAAGGCTTGCATTTTGTATTTGTAATAAGAGTTTATTCGTAGATATTTCTAGAAAATGTAGAATTAAAATTAGTTCACATAAAATCCTTTCTTGTTAGCCTTACTGATTTTGTTTTGATTTCTGTATTCCTTGGGGTAATTAAGTATTGAATACTTGTATGTATTGTTTTTCTGTTTTTGCTGAATTTAGAAAAAATAAGAGACTATTATTTTTTCTAGATTCATAGAATTATGTCAAAGTGTCGTGTTGTTGTTTCCTACAGTTTCATCTGATACCTGATAAAGAATTATTCATCATCATACCTATTATTTGTTTCTTCTCTTTACATTTATTTTCCGGTTAAAAATAAAAGAGCAGATAATTGTTCATTGTTGGATCAAAGGTCGATTTTCAACTAATCGAATCACTGATATACATACAA
>NC_046658.1:68381341-68398442 GCF_010883055.1 Belonocnema kinseyi
GAATAAATCAGTTTGATACATAATATTCGTTATCTACACACCCATCGTGTTACATTTTTTTATGCATTTATATTTTTAGCAGTTATTAACAAGCAAATGCTTTAAACTTTATTGTTTTGTATTCATAAAGGTGAATATATGAAATGGGCCACAATGGTAAATTGTGTAATTGGCATTTACGTAAATTATTTGACTTAAAAGTAAAATTAATCTTTTGAAATATTGTAGTCATGTTTGGAATTTCTAGTTTTTTATCATAATTTACAAAATAATTGTTTTATAATTGGATACGAAACCTGAAAATAACCTGTTTTTACTCATTTTTACCATTTCAGGTGAGCATATCAAGAATTGGAGACCTCGATACTTCGTCTTAAGGGACGATGGCACCCTGGTTGGATTTAAGTCCAAGCCAGATCAAGAAATGGCAGCTGCAGCTCAACCCCAAAATAGCTTTACCGTTCGTGGTTGTCAAATAATGCCAATGGATAAACCTAAGCCTTTTACTTTTGTGATCAGAGGTTTGCAATGGACGACAGTTATTGAGAGAACGTTTCACGTTTATACAGAACAAGAACGGGACGACTGGGTAAAAGCTATTAAGTAAGCTCTTAACATTTTCTAATATTTTTAATTAAAAGCAAGCCATTCTGAAAGAAAACATTTTTTCATAATCTCTTATGCATTGTACATCGGAATTTTTAAAATGTGAAAGCGTTTCAAATTATAAAGTTTTTAAATCTCGGTAAAGTAGTAATTTTAAATTAAAATGCTATGTCCTATTAATTACTATATCTACTTGCAGGTTCGTTGCCGAGAGAATAGAAAATGTGGAGCTACAGCAACAATCACAAATGCAACAATCGTCGTCGTCGGAAGATGTGGATATGGAGCAAAGCGGAAGTGGCCGTTCGAATTCGTGCGGATCCCTCGGTGTTTTTCAAACAGATTCCAATGGTGGAAGTATCGATGAATTATCCGCCAAATTTAGTGTTCAGGGAACTTCGAATAGTAAAAGTTCCGGGAAAAAGAAAGTTGTAAGTTTTCAATTTCCTTTTGACGATACACTCGACGTTTCGAAAGAGTAATTAATTCACTAGTTTGAGATTTTATTAATTTATTATATATTTCTATGCTTTTACAGACGCTGGAGAATTTTGAATTCTTGAAAGTTCTGGGCAAGGGTACGTTTGGAAAGGTTATTTTGTGTCGAGAAAAGGCGACGGGGCACCTCTACGCGATAAAGATTCTTAGAAAAGAAGTTATTATTCGAAAGGATGAAGTGGCGCACACACTTACGGAAAATAGAGTTTTAAGAACCACGAATCACCCTTTTTTAATTGTAAGTCCTGTCCTCTATTCTTGGAATCGACATTAATTTAATAAATTTAAGTTCTGGCTTTTAAATTTAATTTTTTATTTATTTTTCAGTCCCTGAAATACAGTTTTCAAACAGCAGACAGGTTGTGTTTTGTGATGGAATATGTGAACGGAGGAGAGCTTTTCTTCCACTTAAGTCGCTCCCGCATTTTCAGTGAAGACCGGGCTAGATTTTACGGAGCTGAGATCATTTCAGCTCTAGGTTATCTCCACTCACAGGGAATTATTTACAGAGATCTGAAACTTGAAAACTTGCTTCTCGACAAGGACGGGCACATTAAAATTGCCGATTTTGGACTTTGTAAAGAAGATATAACATATGGTATGGATTTGTAGTTTATTATAAAAAAGTGGTAATTTATGAAGGTAATAATAATGGTTAATGAATTGTTAATTAGGAAGGACAACGAAGACGTTTTGCGGAACGCCAGAATATTTAGCACCTGAAGTTCTCGAAGATAATGACTATGGACGAGCTGTGGATTGGTGGGGAGTTGGTGTTGTAATGTACGAAATGATGTGTGGAAGACTTCCTTTTTATAATACCGATCACGAGAAACTTTTTACCCTTATCCTACTGGAGGATGTAAAATTCCCCAAGGGAATGACCCTTGAGGCGAGAGACATGCTAACTGGTGAGATTAATTTTGTAAATTAACAATTCAAGCATTAAAATTTAACTCTGAAACTATTATTTTTTATATCCGAAATAAAAGGATTAATTTATCTTCTCCAGAGTGTAAGAAAAGTGGCAATCGCTTTATTTTCACTAGATTTTTTATCACAAAGTAAAAATTTGATTTGCCTAGAGTCTATAGAATAGAAAATGTAGGTGTTGAACATTTTTAGAATACAGAGGTGGGCATTTGAAAAGTAATTGTATTTATCTAGCTCAACTTACTAAGATATTTTAGACATCTACTGAGATATTTTAGACATCTGAGGGTTTTCTACTTATCAAAATACACTCGAATAAATTGTAATAAATAGCTTTAATAAGTATTTTAAATATTTTGGAACTTAATGGTAAAAGAAAAACCTTAAAAAAGGCTAGAGCTGGAAAAAAATTTAAATAAAACATTGAATGTTGTTATTACTTATTAAAATCTTCTTTGTTTTCGCTAACCTTAAACAATATTTTGAACACTCATGTTCTTTTTAATCACGTTCTTCTAGGTTTCTTGGAAAAATCTTTTAAGCAACTCAAGGCCTTTTACCGATAAGAAATCACTATAGATGAAATTAAAAAGCACAAGCGCAAAGAAACCCAACGTTTCATATTACATATTTAGTTTTTAAAAAACTTCAACTGATAAAAATAGTATTAAAAAAAATGTATGAAGTTGCAGGAATGAAAAAAAAGTTAATCCCGAAAAGTCACTACGTAGAAAATACGTTTTCTTTTCGTTTTTGATTCTTTCGACTTGTCGCTTTTTTCTAACTTAATTTGACATTTAGAAAACCCGAAAATATACAAAGTATATTAATATAAAATAAATGTACAACTCAGGATTTTACAAATTTACTGCATTTTTTATTTTCTAGAGATATCAAATTTTTATTATCAGAAAATCCTCAAATGTATCAGAAAAAAATTTCGTGTCTGTTTTAAAGTGTTTTTAAAATCTGTTTGTTCGAAACAGGTATTTGTGAAGCAAAAATTATCCTTCGTCAATCAGTGTTATATAAAAATCTTTCAAGATGTAAGACGTAAGAATCATTCAAAAGACGTAGAATAAGATTGTAAATCTTTTGTTTGATTATACAGTATGTCTACGATAAGGTGATTAGGGTGTCAAGCGGCCTTGAAAACCTGGAATTCTCCTTGAATTTTCTTTGAACCTCAAAATCCTGGAAATCACCAAGAATTTTTCGCGAGAACCTTGGATTACATTTTTTGTTCTTTTAAAACAATTATTATATTAAACTGCTAAAACTAAGAATTAAAACGAACTATGGCTACATAACGGATTTTTCAAGGATTTCAGCACTCAGTTTTTGAGTGTACACCAGATTATAAACCATTACTAAAGATTTTATAATATTGAAAAGAATTTTGAACATTTTAGAAAGATTTCAAAGATTTAAACAAATGCGTGTACTCAAATATTTCACAATACTTTAAAACCTTAAAAAATATTTAAAGAATTTTTAAGTTTTTAAAAATGGTACAGTACACCACATTTCAAAGATTTTAAAATATTTCAAAGATTTTAAACGATTTCAACAGGTTTCAAAACATTTTAGAAAATTTGAAAACATTTCACTAAGGTTTCAAAAAATTCAACAACGATTTAAGAACATTTTCATAAAGATTTCCAAAAAAAATCCACAAAGATTTCGAACATTTCATCAAGATTGCAAGGATTTCAAAGACTTGAAAAGGGCGTGTAAATCAGATTTCTAAGATTTTAAACGATTTTACACAGAATAAAAATATGTTATGACTTCAGATAAATACAACAAATTTCAAAGATTTCATAAAAATTCCACAGCGATTTAAAAAGAATTCTCAAGATTTAAAAAATTTCAAAGATTTAAAACAATTTCAATGATTTCAAACAACTACGGAGGTTTTCACAAATATTGCAAATGGTTTCAACAAATTTGAGGTTTCAAAAGATTTCGATGATTTTACACCAACACAAAAGATTTCACAAAGATTAAGAAAAGCTTTCACAAATATTTCCAAGAATTCATCAAAATTTCAAATATTTTACAAAAATTTAAAAAGATGTCACAGAAATTTCAAGATTTCACCAGGAATTTAATTACTTCAAGAGATTTCAACGAATTCACGAAGATTTCAAAGACGACTTTTGTTTGCAAAAAATTAAGAATTTCTTTATGGTTCTGCTTTCATTAAAACTTGTTGACTTTTAACAATTGAAATGGGTTATTTTTTACATATATAATAAATGGTTCTTTCATTGTTTGATGTAAAAGAAAGGAGTCCTGGAAAAACTTCACTTATTGGCTTGGAAAACCTGGAAAAGACCTTTAATTTCGTCTCTAAGAATCGCTAGACACCCTGTTGATCCTTATATTTTACTTTTCGAATTTCTTTGCTCTAACACCCGCTTTGTTCATTGCTCAAGACAGTGTACTTCAAATTTGAACAAAATCAGCTAATATTTAGAGGTCGCGCAACGATCATGAAGTTTCCCATTGGTTTAACATGGGAAAAAGTCAGCTACAAATAATTCCTTATTTCAATATATTGTTCAGAATTCGTCAGAGAATAAGAATCCATCATCAATGTTGAGGGTGAATGACTTAAAACTACTTTTATGGGTCACCATAAGTGACAAATTTGAATTTTACTTAATATTACGGTTTATTAACGATTTTTAAAAGTTTTTTTTTTCATAAGTAATCATTAATTGGTCATTGAAGAATGCCTAGACATGTTAACAAAATGTCCATTGTTTAAACAATTCGAATTTGTTCAAACATTTGTTTTTTTTTCAGGCAAGTCGCTAAATAAACGAATTCTTCCTAGACATTATGAGTTCTTTAATCAATTATAACAATGCCACAATTTATTTAAATAATTTTATATTATATTTAAACAATATAGAATTGTTTAAGTAATTTAAATTTGTTTAAAGAGTTACATGTATTATTTTATTGTTATAATTTATTAAAGTGTTCATGACGTCTAGAAAATACATTAATTTCGCGACTTGTCTAAAAAAAATGTTCAAAAAATTGAAAATTAGTTTCAAGATTTGGAAAAAGCTGGGGAGTGAGAGCAGAGAAATTCTTTTGAAAAATTCCACCAAGTGTGAATAAGAACCGCCCTAGTTCACATATCCCAATTATGTATACATTCTTAACTCTATTTTTTTAGTAACACAATACATTTTCATGAAAATCATTTATATAAAAAAAGCAATATTCAAATAATATTTTTACTGGAATTTTTAAAAAGGACGCGAGAATTGTACAGGAACTTTATCGTATGTTTCCGCTGGACACAGTTTAATCTCCAATTCGAAAAGAAGTGGCTTATTATTCGTATGGCTGGCCGTACGAATATCCTCAGCCATGACAAAATTTTAATTTATCTTCTCTCATTCCAGGATTGCTGAAAAAAGATCCAAACAAGAGACTCGGTGGAGGGCCAAACGACGCAAAGGACATAATGGACCACGCTTTCTTCTCGTCGGTAGATTGGTCCGAGCTAGTGCAGAAAAAAATTGCTCCTCCTTTCAAGCCCCAAGTAGAATCTGATATAGACACTCGCTACTTCGACAGAATGTTCACTGGTGAAAGCGTAGAGTTAACTCCTCCCGATCAAGGCGGTGTTATGAGCAGTGGAAGTGGCTTAAATTCCATAGCAGAAGAACAAGAGCATTTCCCTCAGTTCTCATACCAGGACAGTCACTCTACCGCTGATTCTTCCAATCCCTCGAACTCGAACCCGAACAATCACTGACACAACATTACTTTATTTGACTTACGCTTTCTAGATTGCGTCAGCAGATGAATTGAACCGTTGCCTTCGTTTTGTGAAATTCTTATAAAGTGGTTCTTGAGCGAAGGATTACACTCGTAAGGGTACAAGGCTTTCATACTTTCAAACAGATCGGCTGATGAATCGCCTTTTCGAGGTCTGTGATGTTTTTCTGCGAATCTTTAGCTACTTTACAAACATATCTTCAAGTGACAGATTACAATATACTCTGTATGGTAATTGGCTATGAAAGCCTTCATCATACAGTACGATCCTTTTCATTTCCTTCGAAACTGTCAAGTTGCAAGAAAAGCTTGGGTGATATTTACAACAAGTTGTAATTTTACCTGGAGAGTGTTTTCACATCGCAAGGAATAACTTGATAAATTTACGATCACCGGTGTTGGGATAGTTATTAATCAACTGTACAATCACGACTTACCACATGCGGTATGTAAATTGAAACTTTGTAAATAATTTCGATATAATATTATAATGAAACGTTGGAAACGAACGGAATCGGTTCACGCAAATAAATACAATTTCTATTTTAAAAAAGGGTAGAAATCCTCTCATTGCTTAGCGCGTGAGGACTCGTTATTCTCCTTTCTAAATCAAATAAAATTACCCAGCGGGCACAAAACTATGAAAATCCCAAGAATGCCCTTGGGACGTTTCTAGGATATCCAAAAGACATGCTATAGAAGACGTCTTAGGGATGCCCCACAGCTCGCGATAAATAATCAATTTTCTGATTATAGTCAAGTAAAATTAAAACTGATTGTAGGTATTATCCAAGTTTTCTTTACAGTGCTGCCAAAAAGGATTGAACGGATTGCATCAATTTTTGCTTCCTTTTTTAAAAGCGTAGAAAATCTTCCTGGAGGAATTTTTTCCAGGTAGATTTTAAGAAGAGAGTAGATCTTTCTTTTGTCGACGATTTTTTTTTTATGACATTGATGACTATATTTTATAAGCTCCTGTTCAAAGAAAGATTCACTTCATTTTCGCTTACATT
This sequence comes from Belonocnema kinseyi, assembly GCF_010883055.1. Lineage (NCBI taxonomy): Eukaryota > Metazoa > Arthropoda > Insecta > Hymenoptera > Cynipidae > Belonocnema > Belonocnema kinseyi. The sequence continues at coordinate 68,388,199 of NC_046658.1, forward strand.
ACACGAACTATTGCCAGAAGCAGCAAATATTTTATAATCAAGGATCTAGATTATCTACAATAACAATTCGTAAAATCAAAGTGTGAGCGATGCATAGCGTGAGAAAATAAATTAAATTGAAACAAATGAATTAATCTGTGAAGCTGTGCAAAATATCGCCTTCTATAATTGTATGAAATATTCGTAATGATTTCTACTTACGACGCGTAGCAAAATACGTACGGGAGGAAGTGTAAATGATAAGTACAGGGAAGCACTTTATACTCGCAAAGTCCTCCCGCACTGTGCAACATTGTCGATTAATTATACATTGATTTACTGAATGCGAGAAAAAAAACACTATACCAATAAGAAATTATACATATTATATACTATAATAATAATATTATATATACATATATTTATATTTTAACAAGTAAATGATTATACAGTAGATTCATCTTTTCATTTCAATTCCTTCTATCACCTAATTCTGGTTTCAAAATAAAATAAAAAATATCGAGATTGTAGTCTTAAGATAACTTTATTTGTTCCAATTCACTAGATTCAATTTATCACACATAGAGTTTGTCTTTGTATAGTTAAAACAGGGTTAGTATACTTCATAAAAAAAAAATATCCTAGTTAATACGAGTAAAGTAGCTTAAAAACTGGTGACAATTTGTAAGAATTACTGATAAATTCTCAATCTTCAGTTGATATCTTTACGAATTCCGGATAAATTTCATTCTTCACGAGCCAAAAGTGATCGATAATTGCTCCTTCTTTGTCGTCAGAAACCTGAAAGAGAACTATTTTAGAAAAAAAAATCGAACCTTGCGTCTCCAGGGTGGCCGTTTTAATCACATACAAAATATTCCGGTTCGCAGACAGTCAATGATTTAACTCTGAAGCTAAAAATTTGTTTATTTGAAGCAATAAAAATTGAGTTGCAAATCATTTTAAGAAATTTCAAGATAGAACTATTAAAAATTGAACCATTATATTTTTGTCATAAACTGAACACTTCTTAAGTTAAAAAATAAATTATTATCATTTTAAACAGTTGATAAATCCTTAAAAAGCTTCAAAATTTCATTTAAAAAATCTTGAAACATGTACATGTTGTGTTACATTCTTTGATTGTTTTTCAGAGCTTCTACATATCTTAAAATGAATCGAATTGTTACTATTTTTTTCAATCCTGCAAAATAAAATATATTTCCTTCAAATCTTCCACATTCATTTTTGACAATTTTGGAAATCTTTATAAATATCCTCTTTAAATTAATTTTTCAATATAAAAAATAATTTTCCTAGGATTCTTAAGAAAACGTTTTTTTATTCCTGTGAAGTCTTTCATAATTCTTAAAAATATTCTACAATTTTTTTCGAAATCTGAAAACAATATTTTGTTTTTAATTAGGCCGTGTGCTATTAAACCCAAAATTTCGGTGCGAATATTCGGATTTTTCGGTATACGTAAACACTTCGTTTAAATGATTTGAAATCATTTCAAATTTTGAATTAATTTGAATCTTTTCATTTTTCTTCATTATAAAAATTCAAATTTTAGATTAATACAATATTGTAAATTTAATGAAAAGCCTTCAATTATGAATATATTATTTTGAAGTTATTTTAAAAATGAAAATAATTTATAGTTAATCCATGATGTATAATTCAATTTTAAATATCATAATTTATATTCACATTAGATTAATTTAGAAGTTGTTTTTTGTACAAAATTGTCGATTTCAAACGCTACTAATTTTTAATTTGTTGAGTCTTTAAAATTGCAGTTTATAATTCTTTAAATGAAAAATCTACGTTTAAAAATAAAAATCCAAAATAAAAAATTTGTTAGTGAGATTTTCGAATTACGCATTCTAAACCGAATGATATTATCATTGGAAAACATAACAATTCAACTAATTATTTCTTTAAACTGTTTAATTTAAGCTTCGGACAGATTTTTTTCCAAAAATTATATAAACATAAATTTTGGGTCAAAAAATAAATTCACTGTCATTTTACGGTTTTTCCCGGTCTCATAAAATTCCCACTCCAGTGGCCACCCTGATCTCAACTTGAAATAGTTATTTATTTAAAACAATTTGAATTCCAACAAAAACACTAACTGTAACAAAACTACGCCAAGTACCTATATGAATTTTAATATTTAATTTATTTATGTTAAAGGCAATCAAAATTGGGAAACATAAAAATAAAGTCAAGTACGAATGCCAGAAAAGTAATGAATGAAAGTATACTTGAATCAAAGGAATAAGAATAAAGCCAACTTAATCAATAAAAGGAATTTTATTAAAGGTAGTAAATTAAACTTTGCATATATTATTAAATCGGTTGAATAAATAATAGTTTTTATTTGATAAAAAACAAAATAAGAATTGAAGCTTTAGAGAAAAATAAAACATTTGGCGGGACTGTAATATAATAATTTTGTTACTTGTTGGCGCACTCATTATTATAATAGAAAGACAGTAATAGGCCCGCCAAATAGGTTTTCTCTTTTATTTCCCTAAAGCGTCCATTAATTTATTTTTTATCAAATAAAAACTAATCTTTATTAAACTGGTTTCATTTCTTTTATTAGAATATGCTCTAATTTTTTAATTTTCTACTATTTTCCTGATAAAATTGTAATCTACGGTCGACTTTTAATTGAAGATTTTTTTTTAATCTGGGGTTAGTGTACTTCTATAATTTCTAATTAACATTCACACAAACATCATAATTTTTTTTTTTAATTTTTTCTCCAAGAATACGGGAATAATTTAGTCCACGATATATATTTGTTTCTGCATATTTTGAAACTGTTTTTTTTTCTGTAAACGCAAACATAAATTAAAGCGGTATATGTACACCTTGTTTATTATATTTATGCAAAATTTGTATTATAAATTCCATTATTTAAAATTCAATTCTTGATCGACGCCACAGATATTTTTACAATATGTCGATATCTTTCTCAAAACAAGAAAAAAACAAAAAAAAAAGAATTTCGAGTTGATTCGTCTGTATTTCAATAATTACATTTTTAACTCCATTTATCTTAACGGATGCAATTATGAATTTATACTTTATAATCATTGGAATAAAAATAATTCCCGTTAGAAAATTTACCTTCTTTGCATTTACCTCCTTTACGGCAATTTTTTTTTGCGTATGGGTATTTAATATTTTTGTCTCCTTTTTTTTTTTGGTATTTGGCGAGTATTCTCAGCCACAAATCTTGATTTCGTTTTGAGTTAAGGAGATTTCTTACCTGTTCCAAATAAAGATGAGTTTTGTTAAAAGCTTTCATTCTTGTGTATCCGTAATCGGAACTGCGAAAAGCGGACCAAAATGGACTCTTGGGCACAAATTTCTCTCTGCCTTCTTTGCAACCTGCTGATCCTGTTACAATATGAACGGGAGCTTTGTAGTTGGTGTAAGGATTTTCGTAACTCCCATTGTATACCTGAAATTAAATAGAATTGAAGAAGAGTTGTAATAATAATAATAATTTAACACGAGTTTTAGTTTGATATTTAAGTAAATTACCTGGAAGTCGTACATTGGCCACATTCGCTCGTAACTGTGTTCATGGGCCCAAATTTCGAGATCGACTTTGTGTTGGAAAAATAATTTCTCGAGGCCAAACCAATTAAAGAAAGGCAGACCAACTCTAACAAGGGATTGATGATTTGTACAGTCATCGGCATTTTCATTACTGCAGTACATTGGCCGGTGGCCGAAGGTTACTATCCATGGCCTAACTGCTCTGCAAAATTAAAATTTTTAATCAAATTTCAATTCAAATTTAAAATAAAAAAAAAGGTTTAATTGCTTTGAAATTAAAGATCTACCTGACTTCTGGCCTGTTAGCTTCCTCCAAATCTTTTTCGAGCCATTGGAACTGTTTAACCAATTGTTTAATTCCGTAGTTCATAAAGTAGTAAGCTTCAGTTTCTATTCCGATAAAATGAACAGGACCCATGTTGAAACTATACCACAAGCCTTCTGATTCACCAGGCATTGAGAATCGAGCCCTGAAATAAGTCGCCAAAACAGTTGAAGATTTGATAAGAGCAAAAATAAAAATTAATAACAGAAAGGACAATTTTTCAATTACCTATAATTACTAAAATTATATTTCTCCTCGTGGTTTCCGGGGACGGTCATGTAAGGCAAATAAGCGGCGATTCCTTCGATCTGCTGCATAAATTGATCGCCAACTTTGGCGTCACTCGAATGCATATCGTAGGCAAAATCCCCGACGTGAATCACTGCATCATAAAGTCCTCTTTGAGTCTCCTCCTGTAGTCTTCCTAAACTTTGAGCATTTTCGTTTCCCATATCGCCAAAAAGAACTATTTGTGGAGCCCATGAAGACGAATTATCCGGTACTGTCGCGAAGAAAAATATATCCGACCATCCAAAATGACTTCCGCAATGATATGCTGGCAATTTACAAAGAATTTAGTTTCGAGGATATTTTTTCTTTAATTTAATAGAGAAATTGTTTATTTGCTTACTGTATTTACTGCTAGGTGTTAAATCCTTCAGATAAACTCGGTGAAAGTACTGTTTACTTTTCTTCGCACCTCCATCGACGAAATGTGTCGAGTTTCCACTAGCGGTTAGAACCAAGCCGCCTATTCCGTATTCAACTATTGACTCTTTTGTGTCTTCCCTCGTGCTCCAGGTGACGACGATGTCATGGATATTTTCTGGAGAAAATGTTTCTAGTTAGAGGATTTCGGAGATAATATTTTTAATTCTGAGATATCAAATATAGGCTGTTATCAAGCAAATCCTTTAAACTAAACGGTGTTGAAAAATAAACTCAATTTATAAAAAAAATCAAACCTCCAAAAGCAATATGCACAGCTTCCGGTTGATATCTAACAACTCCAAAAACGGGGCTTAGAAGACTTAGCGTTATCGCAAGAGCTGCAATAATCATCATGGTAATCTGAAAAAATAAAATAAAATAAACATTTTAAAAAATAAAATAATAAACAGTCACGACTTTCCTTGATTGTAAGTATTTTATAACTTCTTCGCATATTCAAATTTAAGTTTTATTAGATTTAAAATTTTATTTTTAGAATCTTACCACACCGATAAAATATTAAACTAAAATAATTAACCTTCTTTATTTTAGGGCAATAAGTACTAAACTTTGTTTTTTCAAGTACCGAATTCACTAATTCAAAATTTAAAAAAACCTTCAGTAACTTTTGTACATTTTTACATCAGGTCCATCTAAAATAACTTTTTATTGTATCAGATACTTTATAACGATTACCGGTAATATTGTATTTTTTGTATTTTCGCTGATAATTACAGGCTTCGAAGTGTTCTATGGAATTAAGGAAAGTAGCTTTCTAAAGAAAAAAGCAGCCTCAACAATGAAAAAAGTAAATTATTAAAAAAGTAGCCTTCTTTAATCAATCGAAAATTAGTTTTCAAATTTAAAAACAAAATTTCTTTCGTACTTTTCTGTATGTAAATAAATTGGCTCAAGACTGCATCTAAGAAGAAAGAAATGATGGTAACATTTAAGCTTAAAACTTTTATTTAAAAAATGTATGTTTAACATAAGAATACGGACAAGACAGAACATAATGAACTAGGTATTAAATCAAATGTTCAACGAAAACAGACAAATCAGAGTATACTTAGAGCATCCTGAACGGCGTTAAAGCTTTAATAGAGGATATTTCTCAAGTAATAAAGAAAAGTTATTTTAAATTATTTATAGACAATGCAAAACAAATAAAAATTTTGCAGATTTAAGAGAGGAATACGATTGTATTGGTTAATTAGAGGATAACTGATTTATTTTTTATATACACCATATTGTTTACATGTGAGGATTATTTTTGTTTATCATTCATTACAAATTATAGATGAAACCAAGACGAATTCAGAGATCTATACTTAATGAGCATTCATTTCTATTATTTTGAGATATTCTCTATAAAAACTAATGTTCTTCAGTATTTAGAAAAAAAAATATGAAAGTGAAACGTAATTTGTTTGAAGCTAATTAGAACTCTGAAAAATATAATTAATTTCGTTTGTATTGATGAATGCATTCAAGCTGGGCATTAGTAAAATGTGCTTCACATAGCTTTTATATTTTCGTGTATGTCAATTTTTAAAAATTACTATTAGAGGTCTTATACGTTTCTCCAAATGTTTACAACTTTTTAATCAACATTCTATAGGCGATGACTTTAGTTTTATGCGTTCCTCTTTTCTAAACACGATTTAAAAATCTACATGCTTCAGTATAAAATGTGATAAGTCGTGAACACAATTTATTTTATAAAAGCTTTACATTTATGATTAGTGATAACCCAGACTTATCAAAAATTTGCCAATGTTTTTATTTTTATCAACAGAAAAGACTCACATATCTGATACAATACTTTCGCTGTAAAAATGTGGAGACATTTAGGACATCTCAAAGATTAAACAAAATAACATACTCGAAAATAGACAAACTATGGAAAGAAGAGTATTTTAAAATACGAATTGCTAATGCGCAAGTTAAAGGTATTTCGCAACCCAAACCAGTTCCAATTTCGATTTACATCATTCTGTTTTCTCGAATCACCGAAATATATATGCGTCTTCTCATTTTGAGATTTTTTAATAAACCCATCGACTGTTCTATTTTTATTGATTTCTTTGTTTTTTTAAGTAGACTAGTTTTCTTAGGCATACCTTTAGCATACCACTTTAATGGAAAAAGTAGCAAAAAATCTGAATTAAAAAAGTATCAAAAAAGTAAAAAAGTGTGAAATTTCGAAGCCTGTAATTATTATAATATATAAACCGCAAGGAAAACCGCGAGGGTTAATTAACTGACTCGCTGTTTTCCTAGAAAAACCTCAAAATCCTCGCGGATTTCCTCGTCCGGAAATAACACGAGGATTTCCTCGAGAATTCTTTCAATGGGGATGAAACATAGAAAGTGCTGAGAAGGTGAAAATTATCGATGGTTTGTACTAAGGGCTGAGACTTGTAGAGAATTTTTAGGTACACCTTTTTCCTATTGCAAATATTTTTATGTTTTGCAGTTTCTGAAGACATTGTTAAAAACTAGATTTTTTGATAACAAAAAAAAGCTATATTTTTTCACAATAACTCGTGCTAACTTTGCTAATTTTCAGAAATTATCGACTTTAATCAATCAAAATTATGTTTTAAAGTCTTCTAAAATTAGTTCAGAAAGAAAAATGTAAATATTCCAATGAACAAAAAAGTTTTTAATTTTTGTTTGAGACTGCAAAAATCATGAATTTCTACCTTCAAGCACTTCGTTTATCGAGCGAATTTTAATAAACGAAAAGCTTCCAGTGACAAAGTTGTTGATTAAGGTTACAAAAAATTTCTGGAGAGTTTTAGCTCAATCTGATAATTGGAAAAAATTATGAACGCGCTCATAATTATAACACGCTCGTAGCCGATGAGGCATGTTCATAGGGCGGATTAAAGATTACCGCTTGGACTTTAAACCATTCATAGCTTTTAAACCATTTATCCAATTAAGCTAAAACTCTCCAGATAACTTCTTTTAAACTTAATCAACAACTTCACTAGAAACTTTCCATTTGTTTAAAATTCACTCGATAAACGAAGCACTTGAAGGTTGAAATTCATGATTCATGAAGTCTCAAAGAAAAATTAACAACTTTTTTGTTAACTGAAATATTTATACATTCTTTCTTTTTTAACCAATTTCAGCAGACTTAATAAAATAATTCAGTATTAATAAAATTGGTAAATTCTGAAAATTGACTAATTGAGCGGGAGTTGAAGTGAAAAAAGATTAACATTTTTTGTTTTCAAAAAATATAGTTTTGATCAATTTCAAAAACTGCAAAACCTTTTAAGCTGAATCCACGTTCATTCCCTTTTGATCCGGAGAGGTTCATTTGTTTCTGTCTCTTCTGAGTAACCCACATATAATAAAATAAGTCATACAAATAAATTCTTTACGCATAAATTTGGACGTACAAACTTTATAAATAATCTAAATCTAAATCTAAATATCTTATCTGATCTTTAAGATTCAAGGCCAAAGTCTCGGAATTATTTTTCCTTAAATTAAATTATTGAAATCGTTTAATAATTAAACAAAAAGTGATAATTTCTGATCTATTTCCATACAAATCCAGAAAAATCGGCATTAACAATTTACGTTTATATTGTCCTAAGTTAACATGCACATCATGATATCATATATATAACAACTGAAATCGTATAAAATTAAATCATTCATTTACAATCGAGAAATTCCATTTCAAGTCATCTGAAGAATTTCAACTATTGTTAGTCATTTTTATACAAATTCTAGTATTCGTTCTCTTAGGTGTTAAAAGAAAAACTCTAAAATAATGTTTGAATAAAATAAAAAAACTAACGATATTCACATTTGAAAATTTTGGTCATTTTTTCTTAAACTTTCATAACTTTGGTGATTTTAATGATATTAGGGTCTTATTGAAGATTTCCACTCCTCATATGTACATAAAAAAATGATATTAGGTTCTATTTTTTAAAAATTATTCATAATATGATGCAGTTTTGAAGAAATATTTTTTGAACAGACAAATTTCAAAAACTAATTTTGAAATTGAGTTTCTGAAAAACCCACTTTTTATTTTCTTTATTTTGTTGTGCTCAGCGCCCAAGTCTGAACTCTGAAGTTCGTGCATACGATTATAATATTATTCTATTGTTCTTCTATTGTTTATATGGTTCTTCACATCGTGTATACCATTTCGGGCTAAGTTTTTAATTATTTCTCGAAAACTAAGGGAGATCCCATTTTTATATTTACAGGGCTTGTAGAGGACATTGTGAGCTATCTATATTAAATTATTACTATTATTTTTCTACAATATATTACAAAAAATTACGAATAATTTCAAATAAATAGACCTTAATATAATTAAAATCAACAAAGTACAAATTTATAGGTTAAGTTCAGTCTCTCAATCAGTCGACCTTTGACTTATAAACATGACTTATAAATTATGCATTAACATGATTAAAAACGACTGAATTATATAATGTTGTTTGTAGAAAATCTTAATTTACTTACGTCTTTAAATCTGAAAAATTGAGCAACAAACCACTGATTCGAAAGTCTATAACACAAAAGACAAAAGATTTCTAAACTCAGGATAAAGGGATAAACCAATCACAGATCTTTATTTGACAAACACTTTGTGGCTTTATGCACAGTGAAGAATTAATAACACGAAGAATGTTATCGTTCACTTACATACCCAATGGAAAGTGTCGTCCCTCTACTATGTCTACAATTAACTTTGATTATTTACGTATCATCATTGCCAATCACTTTTTGCTTCCAGTGAGTCAGACTGTCTCTTTATCACTCTTTGTGTCTGTCTGCCGTGCTGTCTGCTTTGTTTATTATTTTCCTGTTTTACCGATAATGGGCGCTTTGATCATCGGCCGGTAACAAAGTTTGCATATTTTCGAATTCGACCAGAGATTTCGATAGTCGGTCTAAAAATGACAGTTGGTGTTTACCGCGAGAAATTCGGAAGTTCGGTAAACAATATTCTTCTATATTTGAACGCAGAAGTGTATTTTGCATTGATCTGCGGGTTTTTTAGAGTCATAGTTCCTTATTTTATATGTAAATCTTGTGAGTGAATGATCAGAGAAGTTTGACTAGCCTTACTATGGTAAGATTTTTCAACATAACCTCTTTTCTCCGCCGGTTTTTCTGTTAACATGACTGTACTTTTTTTTATTACAATTAGTTTTTTATATTTGAACAGTTTAATTAAGTACGAGCGTCTTATTAGTAGAGGAAGATTTAAAGTATATATTTTTTGCTTCCAGTCATTTGTCACTTTCTTATTTTTGGCTCATTCGGAGTTTGGAAATGCGCTACATTTCGGAAAAATTCCGAGAATTTTGTCCAGAAATAATGTTTCCAATGATATAAAATATTATTTGAAATACAATTCAGATTTTATATTTTAGTTACTTTCCAAAATGTAGTCAAAAAATATACGCAACGTATTAAAACTTCTTTTTTATCGAACGGGAGCGTCAAAGCAAAATTTGTCGAGAAAAGTGTTTATTTTTTTTACTTTATCTTTAAGGGCATGCGACACAGTGGGATTCCTACATTACCAACCTCTTTTTTTCCATTGAACAAAATTTTTTTGTGAACCATAGAACTTTTTTGGCAAATGAAA
>NC_046658.1:68398542-68399617 GCF_010883055.1 Belonocnema kinseyi
ATTTGATTTACAAAAAAAGTTCTATGGTTCAAAAAAAAAATTTGTTCAATAGAAAAAAGAGGTTGGTAATGTAGGAATTCCACTGTGTCGCATGCCCTTAAAGTTATTTCTATCCAATTATTTAATTTTAATTAAAATTAGAGATAAGGTAAAGTATAAAGGTATAAAAAAAACATGTCCAAATTCCAAAAAATTCTAAACTGAAAAACATCAAATGAAAATGGCGTTTTTGTATTTTACATCATAAAACTTGTACTCAAGTTGTAAGATTTGGTTTTGCAAAATGCGAAGTCTACAATAAAATTTTAACTAAACTTGGACTAAATTCTGAAAAGTTAAAACAGAAATATAATCTTAAAATCAAAAAAAGGTAATTGTTTTTAATTATAAAAATTGTACTCGAGTAATCGAATCCAGTCTTTAGAATTTTGATATCAGTCGTAAAATTCCAATATTACTTGTAAAAAAACTTCAGAAATTTGAATTTTATACAGTAGATTTCCAAAACTGCCCCCCCCCCCCCTATTCCGTCATCCATTCCAATATCCTTATACATGTCCGAGAGTGCAAAGAATATGCTCGAAAAATTTGCTGCCAGTTTGTCAAAAACTGCAAAATTTGGTGCCAATGATCAAAAACTGGATTTTTATAAGCATAATACGGTTTAGGCTACTTGATTTTATATATTCAAAAAACTGTGCCCCACCCCTACTCCATCTTCTCCCCAAACCTCTCAAAACCTGTCCGGGAGCCCAAAGAACAGGTGTGAAAAATCTGATACAGATTGGTCCAAAACTGCAGACTTGCCCCACCCAGCTGTTCCACCCCTTCGTATTCCACCACCTTTCTCTCACGACCTGTCTGAACCTCAAAGAATATGTGGGCAAAATTTGGTGTCGATTGTTAAAAACGGTAGATTTTCATAAGCATCGTACGTTTTAGGCCATTTGATTTTATATATTTCAAAAACTATCCCCCCCTCCCAGCGATCTGCCCGTCAATACCAAGGAGTCCAGGAGCCCAAAAAATAAGTGAACAATCTGATGCCGATTGGTCAAAAACTGCGAATAGGTTC
>NC_046658.1:68399717-68400784 GCF_010883055.1 Belonocnema kinseyi
CCCCCCCCCCCCACCATTTGCCCGTCAATACCCGTACAATCTGTCCGGGAGCCTGAAGAATAAGTGTGAACAATCTGATGCCGATTGGTCAAAAACTTCGAATGGGTCCCACCATCCGCCTCAACACACTGTATTTCCATAAGCATCATACGTTTTAGGCCAGTTGACTTTATATATTTCAAAAACTGTGACCCCCATCCACTCCATCTTCTTCCCAATACCTTTACGACCTGTCCGGGAACCCAGAGAATATGTGTGCAAAATTTAGTGCCAATTGTCAAAACTGGATTTTCATAGGTATCGAACGTTTTAGACCACTTGATTTTATATATTTCAAAAACTGTGCTCCCTTCCCCCCACCCCTCTATTATCCCCCAATATTCTTAAGGCCCGTCCGGGAGCCCAAAGAATATGAGTGAAAAATGAGATGCCGATTGGTAAAAACATCGGCAGCCCCCCCCCCCTCTCTTTCATGTACCCCCCGTACTCTTACGACCTGTTTCAGAGCCCAAAGAATATGTGTGCCAAATTTGGAGATGATTGGTAAAAAACTGTGGATTTGCATAAGCATCACCCGTTAACACTAACAATACTTTTTAGTACTTATTTATTTATATTTTTCGATACATGTGTTGCTGTTTCTAAGAAAAATGGTGTAATACCCAGGTGAATAAATCCACGTGGAATCACACGTGGTAGTTCTGCGTGAAATTGCACGTGAAATTCGAATGCTGAATTCAAACAATCAACGTGGATATTCCGCATGGGATTTGACGAAAGAGCGTCACGTGGAGTTCCATATAGAACGTTAAACATAATTTTCAAATGCAAATATCTCTTAAACCTTAAATTCGTAATATATACAAAAATCAATGGGGTTTTAAAATTTTGAGTACCCCATATACTATGTTATGTCTCGTTCCAAAAAAAGGCACTTCTTCGACAAAACGGATGCCTTCTCGCGACCTCTCTTTTCCGAAGAAGGCAGCATCTGCAAAATTTTCATGAATTTATTAATGATACTCTATATTAAAAAAACGTAAATTATTAAATCAATATATCGACTT
>NC_046658.1:68400884-68410975 GCF_010883055.1 Belonocnema kinseyi
TAATAAATGGTACTAATGATGAAAAATTAATATACATATTTGCAATTAATATTGCAGATGTTGCCTTTTTGCTTAGAAGAGACCTTTTAATTTGTGGTCTAATTTCCGGAAGAGTTGCCTTTTTCCATGGAACGCGATGTTCAGTGACAATATTTTCAGATTGTGTAGCTGCTCTTAGCATTTTGCAGATATTGCCTTTTCCCATATAAATAATTTTCGAGTAATTTAAACAATATTAACAACATATACAAGTGACTTCGACAGATCGATAGATCTCTCTTTCGGCTTTAATGATTTTTTACAGTTACTGTCTTTTTCTTTAGAACGGCAGAAGAGCGGTGACCATAAAAAATCAGGAAAATGGGAAAATCGAAGGAAACGTTTAAATATGGTTTTCCCTATTCCATTTATTAATGAAACAATTAAATAGTTTTACGACTGTTATTGGGTTGTTTCCGTGCGAGCAACACATTTATCAAAAAATTATTAACAAAAATTGTTAATTGATATGTAAAAGTGTAGATGCTCCGGAAATTCCAACGCTTTTCTACGCAAGAAGGCTGAAAGTGAAATAATTCAGGATCTAGTTTCCCAGATAGTCTACTAAATTTTCGAGGCTTCTATTTTCTGCCTTTACAACTGATAATACAATAATTAATTCAAACAATAAGAACAATTCAAACAATAAGAACAATTCAAACAAATGATTTCAATAGATCTCTCTTCAACAATTTCATTGTTATAAAAAACTCATTTTTAGACTTTTGCAGCTACTGTCTTTTTCTGTAGAACGGCAGTATGAAAAAAGTACAAATGCGTAAAGACAATTAGTAAGATTCTCTCTCACAAAGCAACAAGTTAGAAGAAAGTGCACTTAAATTGAAGAGTTTGCCACACATCACAAAGAACAAAGTTGCATTACAATTTAGCCCTGTATTGTCTTTTTCATATTCGCATTCTTCAAAAGCAAGTTTACTTACTCAAATGTATACTTGCTAGTAAATTTTCCTAACTTATTTATTCACTGAAAACTCTATTGTTTTGTAGTATGTCATCTTAGCTTTTTATTCTGAGTAAATAATTGTCCATAAATAATACTTTTAATTTTCGTAATCAATAAACAAAATAAAATCTTTATACAATTGCTTACTATAATATTAATAAAATGTTGATTTCTCGAATCAGGTCACGATGATATAAGAATTACGTAACAATAAGTCGGGTGCTTAGATTTATTTGAACAAAATAGAGGCACACAGAATTGCCATTATGCAATCTATAGCACCTTCAATTACGCAACTATTGTGCAATCATAGAAGGGTAAAAAATGTTATTTGAATGCAAATTACAAAATATTTTTTGGCAATCAATTTATTTTCTTTGCTTATTCAAACTAAATGAAGTTTTTAGAAATTAAAATAAAATACCAAAGAAAATTGGCAAAATAAAAAATGAATGGAAATTGTAGTTAAATTTATTGGTAAAATATTTTAGAAAATTAAGCTTCAAAGTATACTGTAGTCGGTTTATAATGGAATATTTTAAAAATAATTTAATGTTTATTTAAGAGAAGAAATTCTTTTTATCTGTTACTTTATTCACTTTGTTACTTTGTTTTCGAATAAGTCGGCAAAGCTATCGGCTAAAAGCGTTAAGTATATTTTGCTGCTTTGAAATTACTAACTTGAAGTTATTTATAAGAAAAGTTGATGAATTCTGGCGTCAGAAAATCGATTGGTCGAAGTATTTCCTCTCTCTTGCAACCATCTTCCGATGAGCGTATGGCATTTACATAGGTGATGTGAATATTGCAGACCAGCAGTGAAAACTGGTAATTTGTACACAAGAATGATCAATTATAATGTTTACTGAATTATCGCCGTAATTTCATCAACTTTGCCCTTACTCTCCCAGCCTTTCTACCAAATGCAAACATAATTATTTCCAAAGAGATCCTTCAAAATTAATATCTATCCAACTTAGGTTTTGAAAATTCGTTTGGAATGCGAAAGAAATTATTCGAGACAACAGCTTGGAAGGTCTCAAAATAAAACTTAAGTGTAAATTGCTACATGTTGAATCAGGGATTTTAATTCTATACATTTTAAATTTTAAATGCCCGTGAAAAATATTAAAAACAGGGGAATGACTGACATTTTTTCAGAAATTTTATTGTCACCCTCGGAGAGCGTCAACCAACTTTAACCGTAAGGTCTTTGAAGTATTTTTTATAATAAAAAAAATTCCAATGCTACTGAATTACAGCCAGTGATTAAACGGTGAATAAAATAATGTTTCAACAACAGCTCGTCTACCGAGGAAAAAACATGGAAGTGACCGGGAATTTGATTAATTTCTCTCTCAAATGTAGCGTATGAAAATTAAAATTGGTTTCATAAATTTTATTATTCCAATTCTGATTTAAAACAGGGAATTAAAAAAAATCATGCTTCTCTGTTGGAATGGGGAATTTTACATAATAATTACAATTCTGTTTTGAAACAGTGTATTTTCTAAAATAGTTATAATTCTGTGTTGGGACAGAAAAGAATTATAATTTTAACTTCGAGATAAGGATTTTTTAAAAACATTTGTAATTCTGAGTTGGGACAGGGAAAAAATAATATAAATATACAAAAACTTATGTGAAGAAATTCCCTCGTTCTAAGTCACAATATCTTGACCATTAGAACCGGGAATTTCCGGAAATTTTTTTCCCAGAGATTTTCGGAGATTTTATTCACAGAAATTCGCTGTTCTAAGTCAATATAGCTCGACTTAGAAGTGGTAATTTCCGTGAATAATTATAATTTCGACTTTTGAAGAGTGAATTTCTTAAAAAATTATAACTTTGATATCGGAACAGGGAATTTCGGCAAAGAATTAGAATTTGTACTTTTGGAAAGGATTATAATTTTTATTTTAGGTTCATTTTAAAACAGGAAATTCCGTGAATAAATATAATTTTGACTTTTGAAGAGTGAACTACTTAAAAAATTATAACTTTGATTTTGGAACAGGGAATTTCGGCAAAGAATTATAATTTGTACTTTGGGAAAGGATTATAATTGTTATTTTAGGTTCATTTTAGAACAGGAATTTCCGTTAAGATTTATAATTTCTACTTAAAGACAGGGACATTTCGTAAGGATCAACATTTTTCTTAGAACAGGGCATTTTGTATATGTAAAGAGAATCTCGGAAAAGAATATCAATTGTGATTTAGATGAAGGAAATTTAAACAAAACCCTTATAGTCAGAGTTCGAAACTTCCCACCTTCAAATTATGGATAAAAAACTCCTTGTTCCAAATCAGAATTTGTTTAATTACAATTTTTTTAAGACAACAAATTTTCTAAAATTTGAAACAACCCTCTTCCAAATTTGAGGAAAAGGGAGTTAGCATATTTCTGAATTATAACATAAAATGTTGTATATAATTATAATTTTGACTTAAAACAGGAAGTTTCCGTAAAGAATTATAATTTTTACTTTTGAACAGGGAATTTCTGTAAAGAACTATAATTTTCACTTTGTAACAGGGGATTTCTGTAAAGAATTATAACTTGGACTTTAGGATAGAAAATTTTCGTAAAGAATTAATTTTTGACTTGGGATTTTTTATTTTGGAAAATAATTTTAATTTTGATTTAGGAGAAGGGAGTTTCAAAAAATCCCTGTTGAAATCCAGAATTACAATTCTTTTACAGAATCCTGTGTAGAAATTTCCTCGCTTTTCTCTAATAAAAGAAGCTTTCTGGTCGGATCCCGGCCGGGCCACCCTTGGCTGGGTTTCATGGACAGGAACCGGGCGGGAGCCTGTCGGGCTACATTTTTCTCGAATTACGTAGTCCGGGGCCGGCCGGTTTGCTGGCCGAGCTAACCCTGGTTATATCCCATGGTCGGGAGCCGGCTGAGCACTGGTCAGGTTAATGTTTTTGTGGAAATGACACATTTGTTAAGAGCCGTGATATTATCAAAGACATAACTATGGACGCTAGATGAATTATTATTTGAAATTTATAGTTTAAAGATTTATTAGATCAGTGAAACAGAAATGAGCTTTTTTAAGTTCTTAAAAAAAACATTAATTTTTTTCGAATAATTTAACTTTTTAAATGAAACTATTAGGGATTCTGCTATGTGCAAGAATAAAAATGATAAAATTTTCATAAACTTCTCTATATTCAGACAATGTTTAACCTGTACACTTTCAAATTTATCGCCATATATAGCGCCTAATGCGTCTAGCGTCTGCATAGACACTCGGTAATTTTCAGTTTCGCACCTGGAACGAGGATGTTCCTTGCACTCACGTCGCGTCGTCTCTTCGAAGTTCGCAAGTCAAATCGAGACTCGCGGTTAAAGTCAAGCTTATTTCAGTAATAAGTTTGAAACCTCCACTTAGTGCGTGAATAATAATTATTTCAAATTAAAATATAGTCTTGCGTATACAGTTTTTACTTTCTTCCTTCCTAACCTTAAATCACAACGTGGTTTCCAAATTGCTATGCGATTCTATCATCAGGGAATGAAATTCTACTCCAATTTTCTCGCCGGAATTGATTCACTTGATTTGACTTTTAAAGTTCACCGTAATCTTTACGATGAGCCATAAAAGACAAAACAAGTTATCAATTTCTCGCCTGAAGCAACATTTCTTAACCGCTTTGTGGCCGGATTACCCGACCGGATCCCGGCCGGTATTGAAGCCGGGATCCGACCAGTTTACCGTGACGTTTTTAGCCGGATCCC
Organism: Belonocnema kinseyi; assembly: GCF_010883055.1. Taxonomy (NCBI): domain Eukaryota; kingdom Metazoa; phylum Arthropoda; class Insecta; order Hymenoptera; family Cynipidae; genus Belonocnema; species Belonocnema kinseyi. The sequence continues at coordinate 68,405,640 of NC_046658.1, forward strand.
GGTCGGATTCCCCGACCAGCGCCCGGCTTAAAGCGGGCATATCCGGCCCTGACCCGCCCGGATCCCTGATTGGAATCCTATACGGGATGCTCTGTTATAAATCAGAATCGTCATTTTTATGACCCCATACAAATTATCTGATGTTCCAACTCAGAATTATAATTCTTTTCAAAAATTCCCTGATAAAAATCATTTGGCACCATTAAAATATTTTGAACTGTTTTAAGTTGACTGGAAAAATGAACTATTAACCGACAAAAAAACGGAAAGTGACAGCGGGAATATAAAATTATTCGTTCGATAAGCACCCTGCTATAACTTTTTCTGATAAAAGGTCTTTTCAGATATACAAAAACCTCTATAGATTATATATTTATCGCTGCGGTATATAAATGATAACATTTTAAAAATCAAAATTATAATTGATTTTTGAAAAAAGCGCCAAACGATTTTTTTAATTTTATACCAAAAATGTCTAAACATTATCATAGCAAAAAATTCTATAAACACAATTCAGTATTGTTATTTTTCAATACGAAGTCTCTCGTCGTCATGTCGTCGCTTGGCAAATCGTCCCGAAAATTTGGGACTAGACATGGGTTTACAATAACGTTTTGCACTATACGAGGTTATAAAAACCTTGATTGAGCCGACAGTTATAATTTTATATCCTTTTTTGAATGACCTTTTTACTCTATTTTAACCACTAACATCCCCTGAGTAATTAACATTTAAAAAAATTTAATAGCGAAATTTTAAATTAAAAAAAAACTGTTTCTACGGTTTTTTTCCGCAGAAGACGCGCACATTATGGCAGAATAATATTCCGCAAAGCAATTCTAGTATGACTTTCAGGTAAAAGTCGGTTGAGGCTCACCTTGCACCTTATTTCGTGATTAAACTACACAAATAGGTCTGCAGATTGGTCAAAAGAATTATTTTTAATTCGAGAAATAAGAATAGGGTAGTGGAGCAAAGGTCGAACAATTATAGGAATGCCAAATGTCGAATAATCCGTCCTTTATTGAAGGAAAAATTCATCATTTATTGACATTTATTTCGTAATTATAATCATATCCAAAGTCAAGTGAACAATATTAAAATATGATGTGATATTTACAGGAAGTGTTTTAAATGAAATAATAAGTAAAGTATTTGGCTAAACCGAGATCGATTTTTAAAGAGGTTTCCCCTTTCTATTATAGGCATATAGATAGATATAGAATATGGGGAGAAGAATATGACAAAATTAAATATCGCAGAATGTAGAAAAATGATCAATCGGAATAAAGCTTCTCACATAGATGAAAGCGGATCACTATATAATGCTCTTAGTATCATAACCGTATATGAAATAATTGAGGTCACTAACCGAGATGGTAATCCATTTACCTCGCAATTTATTTATAATTAGTTTGAGGGACATAGTTACGCGGCACAGTTTATTCCGCGTGGGTTGCGTTGGTTTAGATATCAAATTTATTTTATTTTGTATTTTTTGAGATTTCACTGGATATTAAATTTTACGTAGTGTGTCGTTTTCCAAGAATTTTTAGAACGATTAGTCTAACCCCTTTTCCAACTTTCCAAAATTTCGTGCAGCTGGACACAGCCTAAATTTTAAATTAGTTCTTAATTTTTCAAATAAGGGGATTATTTTTATAAATAATTTTTTTTGAGCCTGAAAGGCAATTATGTAAGATTGTAATTAAATATAATTGTAATAGTTTGTAGAATTTAATTTCGAACAGTATACCAGTAATTAAAGTCCTCATCAATTAAGCGAATATTAATCCTAGTTCGGTTTTTTTAAAGAATCGACACAGGAACTATTAAACAAAATTGTAGCTTCTTGTTTTTATAGATATATCTCAAAAAATTAAAACTTATAAATGAATCCACTCATGTAAAAGTATCTTATCACTTGAAAAATAGCACATAAAAAATCTTCATCTCTTAAATCTCGCAAATGGATTCATAATTTTTCAAAGCTTCTTCACTTATATTGTTAGCAAAAGAAAAATACGCCTAGTCTCTTTCTATTGAACTCAACCTTGACCGCGATAAACACGTGTTTTCGGATAAAGCTGAAGAAAGCGTTTTTGCTAAATCTAAAAATATCATCATTTCTCCGTAATTTGAAAATTAGCAAGTTCGATCGAAAACCTGTATGGGGTTCTTGCTCTTTAAACCTTAAACCATTCCGGCTTGAGTGAAAGTAGAATGCACGGAGAAAAAAATAAAGAGAGAATGAAGGATGGTGAAAAGCAAAGAGAGAACGAGATGATATGCACCCTGTTCGAGTACAGCCCTGTGTATGAGAGAGAAAAGCAGGCAGGCAGACGGCATCCCCTATATTGATCTTGCAGTGCCCTCTTTCTCTATTCTTCAGCCTCAAATTCTACTCCCACCCTCTCTCTCTCTCTCTGTCCCACCCCGTCCCGACGTTTTTCTCTCTCATTCACAACTATCAGCATCCAGTTGTGTTACAGTTTCCGTCTCCTTGATTTTCCTTTTTTTGCACCCCCGATTCTTTTAGAAATCTCATCGTGGTAAATAGAATAGATAAATAAAGTAAATAAAAATATATAATACAAAAAATCAGGAAATTTAATTGTAAAATAAAAGAATTATATAGTTTAAACGAGAAGGAACGAATTCAGCTGTATTATTTTTAAAGGTAGTTTTGATAGAAAAGGGTTCGGTGGCAAATTTGGGAAACTTCGAAAAAGCTTCAAAATTAGAATAAATGCTAAAAACAGAACATGGTGGAATTTAAAAATCAAGTTTTAAAATTTCAACAATTAAATTTATTCAATCTAGGAACGATTATGAAATAAATATTTCTTTTATATCTTTTATATCCGTAATATTTTATATTTTATATTAAAAAAGCAGAAAATCGATTTAATTCATGAAATATAATATTTATTTAATTTGTAATACCTAAAATTATCTGTTGTTCACTTCTTATGTCTGAAGTGAAAAGTATTTTCTGTAATTTTCTGCAATGTAAAACAATTTTTAGGATTGAATTCGACCAATAACTCTCTACTTAAAGATGATTGAAAACCCGTAAAAAAGTTATTGTATTGTAGTGCGAATAAAATTGGAAGACACTTCTATATTTTGACGAAGAATTTTTATACGTTGACTGGAGTTAAAATGGTGTATATTTAAATTATTTAAATGTTGTGTGCCAACATTTTTCAGATTACTTAACTGTGTAGGTACATATCAATATTCAAATTGAAAATTATTTTTCCCCTGTAGAAAAATATCGGGGTGGACTTTCGTTCAGTTAAGGCATTGTTTACACTTTAGAGTTTTAGAGTGTCTAATCTAGACAGTCTTTTGGGGCCCTAATCATGTGCTGGCTAGTCTGTCATGACCAACACATTTTTAAAGTATCAACCCCAAATATCTTTTTGCACATTTCCGAAAATAGCCAGGACATTTGAAAGTGCCAAAGGTGAAAAATAAACGTTAGAAAAAAAAGAATTTTTTCCTCATCATTTAGTAGGGGTGAAGAGGATAAGTTGACACGGAGGCTATGTTGGAACACCCTTGTTCACAAAAAACTGTAGTAATTATTATAGGCTCACGAAAATAGTTCTATCGCCTGAATTCTGGCATAGTATGTAATTGACACAAAATTCACAATCGGTCGATTTTTAAAACACTTTCATTACAAGTTTATTCTTAGGAGTTTTATCTGCAACTTTTGGTTAATTTCTGAACAATAAATTCAACCGATGAATAGTTCACATTTTACATTAAACTAATACATTACTTTCATAATATTGGATATTTAGGATCATGATTATCAAAAAGATTTTCGCCCCATAAATGAGCCTTTTATGCGAAAAATATTTAATTAATAAATAATTTGTGGGTTGGTAATTAAGCTCAGACGTTACAAAAAAATTAGACTTAGCACTGTGAATGCTACCACTTCACAAGTTATTGTTTCCGCCGGACTTGGGGTACAAAACGTCACCTATTGTCAGTTATTTTTAGTTTTGTGGCAAAAAATATCGAAGAGTTTCGTACCCCAACTACGAGCGAGATGGAACACTATTTTGAAATTACATGCAACAAAATTGATCCCAGAGTTTTTACTGTGAGTGCTTAAATTAAGCTTAAATTAAAATAACTTATTACAAGTGAGCTATATAATTTAAGTGTAAATTATTTAATTCAATTAAATGTAAATATATTGCAATAACAAACAATAATAGTGGTGCGCCAAATTACCCGAAGTAACAGATAACTTGACACAGATGCAGTACTTCAGAAAAACTAACATTAACTTATGTTATGTATTTTGTATTAAAAATCTTCTTTCACTGACTATATCCAATATATCAAGCTACCTTGTAGGAAATTTTTTCATTATTTAGGCTTGTATATTTTTCTTTTAAATTTCCTTTGTATTTCAGGTGCGTCAACGTACCCTCCACTCTCCCTAAATTTTCTTCTAAACAACTTTTAATGTGGAAACTGATTTCTTTTAAGTCCCAGAAAGTTATGCTTTTTTTTGTGATTTCATTTGCAATTAATTTCTCAGTGAGGAGAAGAGGAGAGCTTGCGTTTATAAAAATTCACTTTTATGGATGGAAAAAATGCAAAGATTTTAGTATTTAATATATACACTTTGCTTCCTTGCAAATTTTGCAATTCTCCATTAACTTCCAATCTGAAATTACTTCACAAAGTGTAGACAAAAATGATCTCAGTCGGAAAGAGGTCAACACTTATTACTGAAAATACTGAACGCGAAATACGCGAAAATACTGAAAATACGCGAAAACTGTAGTTAATTTTGTGGGGGGGGGGGGCACTCAAAATAAGCAAAAAAGTCCCCAAATTTTTTTTTGTCAGATGCTTATTCTGGGTACAACAGAGGGTACAAGTTGTATGTACGTGTGAGCATGTGTGGCTACAAACTTTGGTTAATATGAGATTGTTGCAACAAATAAGAATAATGGAGTATGTTTAGAAAAATTCGGATAAACGAAAATTATAAAAACAATAATTACAAAGGAAGGAAACTACAAAAAAATTACAATTACGAAAAATGTGTTAGTTTAAACAATTAAACTTTTTATTCAGATCGCTTTTCGACTAAAAAATGCCCCCAAAGAACATGCCTTAACTTAAGAGGATGTAATAATGATTGTTCATTGTAATAGAACATTTTTTAATTACAATACAAGAATATTGAATTTTAATAACAAGTGCAATATAACATACATGCTCACACGTACATACAACTTGTACCCTCTGTTGTGTCCAGAATAAGCATCGGACCAACAACATTTTGGGACTTTTAA
>NC_046658.1:68411075-68412488 GCF_010883055.1 Belonocnema kinseyi
TCATTTTCGGACGAGACATTAACTTTAAAATTTGAAATATAAAATGCTCTTCAATATTTTAACGAAGATGGATGCGGTAACACTGGGCACTATTCAGAACACATTTTTTCAAAGAGCAAGACGATCTTTATCACAAAAATAAAAAAAATCTGAAAAATTCCTGTTCATAAATAAATTCTCAGGTATTTCGAGGCTTTCCCCTGGTTCTAAAAATTATAATGATATAACCATCACTTAGAGAAATGTCCTCTTGTTAAAAAAAGATCTTCCTTGATGTAAATGGAATTTCCTCTTAAAGTTAATGTTGAAAGGGGTTTCATTTGTCTCAGCAGGAATCCTTTTGCAATAAAAATTTTCCTTATGTGACTAACTTCACCTAATCCTGCAGCCAAATAATTCTGTTTGTTTTAAACAAATATTACCGGCAGGTAAAACAGAACAGGCAAGAGGACGGTGCATTTTGTATTTTCATCATAAAGACGTATGTATGCAAAGTTTGAAACCGTTGTTGTATGTGGAAGTGTCAAAATTGGCATAAAATATTTTACTCAGAAGAAAATACCCTCCCACAAAGCAACGTCAAAATAATCTTGAATTACATAACTCATTAGTTATAATACTGATTAAATAAATATATGGACTAATAAAAATTGTATGTATAATGATAAGTTGTAAAATTTCTGCACGGAAATTTTTTCCGTGTAGAATTCTGCACGGAAGGGATTCTCTCCTGATGGCTCAAGACATTTAAGGGCTGAAATCCTATTAAGTGAAACCATTTGAATTTTATCTGCATTATTAAATTGTAGAAAATGGACCAATGGTCTTTAAACTACATTATTGAAAATGTGGTAACTATAGTTTTATGACGGAAAGGCTTCACGTATAAATGAAAAAAAAGATGTGGAAATTGATGTTTTAGTTCCACTGTAATTGTCTTAGAATATTTCTTTTAACTTTATAACAAAAAAATTAAATTTTGTATCCTTGATCCTGAAGAGTTTAAAAATTGAAGACTGACCTTGATTGTAACATTCATTTTAATATTAATTATAGAGAAAAATTAAACTCCAGAACCCCTTTTAAAAGCCAATCGCCAAGCTGAAAAAGTTGTATATATTGTTTATACATATATAGTGGCCAGAACCATTATAATTTTCATTTGTTTTCGTAGCAAATCTCCACGAGATATTATTTATCTGAAGTTGGATAGAAACACATGCATCAGATAAATAATATCTTCTGGAGATTTGCTGCGAAAACAAATGAAAATTATAATGGTCCTGACCACTATATATGTATAAACAATATATACAACTTTTTCAGCTTGTTGATTCGCTTTTAAAAGGGGTTCTGAAATTAAATTTTTCTCTATAATTAATATTATAATGAATATTACAATCAAGCTCAGTA
>NC_046658.1:68412588-68424203 GCF_010883055.1 Belonocnema kinseyi
TTTGCTCTTTGAAAAAAATGTTTCTTTTATATTATATATTTCGGAATTAAAAGCTGTTGTTTATGTATCATTTAAATATTAAAGTTCCTTTTATATTTAAGAACTAAAACTTCCTTTTCAGATATTTAATATATAGTAATTACATACGTAACCTAAATTTATATAATTATATAAATACTAATCATTGGCATAATAAAGTTATAAATTAGGAATACTCTAAATGTTTCGAAAATCAATTTGAAACTCCGCTGTTAAAAAAAAACTGATTTAAAGTTAGAGAGTGCTCACGTGTTATATTTAGCCACTTCCGGTCATTTTAGGGATATCAAAGTATAAAATATATGATACCAAATCTGTGCACACATTGAAATATGGCTTTCTATCGAAAATCCAAATTCTATATTTCAGATCCTGGATCACAAAAATGCGAATATCTCCTAAACTATGACCGAAAAAATGGGCCTTTTTCTTGTGGAACGTCACAACATAATTCCGGAAATAACATCAGTTGCTTCCTTGCGCAGAATTTTAACAGAGGTTTATTAAATCAAAGACTTCAAACTCTTTGCCCTATTCCCCTCATTTCCTTTTTTCAAAGAATTCTCCTTTTTGTCTCTGCTTTAAAAAAAATCCCCCTTTTCTCGTTTTTTTTCCACATCAATGAGAACAGAATCAATTAAGAACCCAAAAGAAAATCCAAATATTTTTGCTAGAAAGTTAATTCTTTTCAACTGAAAAGCCTACTGCTATTGATTCCTCATAGAGAGTTTCGTAATGAGCTTAATTTTCAAATCAATTTTTGTGACATATTTGGATATAATTCGTTCTCAGGAGCTCAACCATATATTTTTTTAAATGTGCTTGTATGAGTGTGTTACTTTTTTCTGTTCGCCATATCTCGAGAAGTAAAAGAGGTATGATATCTAGTATACTGTTGAAACTTTTATGATCTTACTGCTACAATAATGAAGTTTTAAAAATTAAAGTCAATGTAAAGTCAATATTGTAAATAAAGTTAAAAAATGGTTTATCCAATTTATATGAAATACATTTTTTTTATATTCAAAATACAGCAATACTATAGCTAGAGTATTTGTTCATGACCTACTATAACTTACCAATATCGTTTTAAAATTATGTAACAAAATTATTTATAATAACAGTACTATATTTGATGTAATTGTCCGCGTCTTTGAGACGCGTCGATCTATCAATTTACAAACTTTCGACGATCATTCTTGATTATTCAATGGCGACTTAAATTTTTTTTAAAATGTGCATTGTTTCAATGAAGACATTTTTTTTAAATTTGTAGTAAAACACTACCATAAGTCTCTGAATTCCTGAAAATAAAATTTTCGATAAGACAGGAACATAAGTTTCAAAAATATTGAAAATATCCATTTTTTTCTTTTGTGAGAGAAAAACACCCGTAGTGACTACATCCATAGTACTTCGCAGCAGGATTTTTGATTCATAATTTATCTCTTTTGGTTAAATTTTCAACTGTTTTGTTAAACATTCGTCTTTTTGCATATAAAATTGGTCCTTTTGGATTAAAAATTCATCCTTTGGCAGTAAAGTCGTATTTTTTGGTTGAAAGTGATTTTTTAAATTGAAAATTCTGCTATCATATTAAAAAGTCATATTTTTTGGTTGAAAGTTAATTGTTCTTTGTTAAAAAGTCTATTATTATATTTTGGGTTCAGAATTCAACTCTTTTGGTTAAAAATTCTACTATTTGTTTGAAAGTTCAAATATTTTGTTAAAAGTCATATTTTGGGCTGAAAGTTATTACTTCTTTTTTAAATCCTATTATTATATTTCATAGTTCAGAATTCATCTCTTTTGGTTACAAGTTCTTCTATTTGATTGAAAATTTAATTAATTTGTTGAAGTCAAGTATTTTCTTAAAAAGTTATATTTTTTGGCAGAAAATTTAGCTATGTTGTTGAACATTCTTCTTTTTGGATAGTAAATCCGTCCTTTTTTATTTAAATTGATCTTTTGGCAAAACATTCATCCTATTCTTGGTTGAAAATTCATCTTCCTGGATTGAAAATTTCAAATTACAAATTTGTTACTTTTTCTTGAAAGTTCAACTATTTGATTGCAAATTCATCTTTCTTGGTTGAAAATTGATTGGAAAACATTAATTCCCCTATTTTCGTGAAAAATCACCATGTTTCCCCTGTTTGGAGAGCATTATCGGCTGTGAAGTCTGAAATCACTCTTATAATAATTTACATTATATATTTTACGTGCGAGTTTTAAAATGTTTAATTCTTTGAAAACATTACTCGTAAACAATTAGTATTGAATTATTATTATTATACACTCTTGAAAATCATCCGAGAAAACTGGGAAATAACTTGGCTTTTTTGTGAAAGCTTAGTGGCTTAGCTAAAAAAGAAATAATTTTTAAACAAGCTTTTATTAAAATAAGAATAATTTGAATAAAAATAAAAGCGTTGGTTAAATATATTGAACATTATGTTTATATGAGAAAGAAATTTTAAAATTTATGTCCCATGCTTTTATTTTTAGTCGCATTATTATATTATTATTATCTTAATAATAATATAAGGTCGAGGGTTGAAATTGATATAACAATTAAGTGTCGAAAGATTTCGGTTTGGAAAATGTTTTTCGGACCGATTTTCCATGCACAGCCAGCCGGCCCTGTGGATGCTGGATCTTCCTGAAGCGAGGCCGGAGTGAGTGAGGGTGGGAAGGAAAGCTGGATGGTTAAGAGGGGTGACCACCCCCTGCGCGACGAAACTCCAAACGCAACCTCTTCGTTGTCGTTTCGACCTGAATTATACGCGAACATGTTCGCAGTATGGACCAGTGCAGTATTGGCTCGTTGAAGCCGCTTGGCGATTTTGGGAAGAGGCTGCACCCGTGCATCAGATCCAGAGTCCGAACAGTGAGGGCGCTTTTTTTACCCAGGGCGAGCGTGATCGCAGGCGCGAACGTAACCTCACCATCTATCCCCGTCGGCTGGAGCGCGAACGACGAACGAAAACGAAAAGTCGCGAGGATCAGCCGGAATCCGGAGCCCGAGATGCCGATCAGGGCCGAGAGTAACCTGGGCGCGTACCAATCGGTTCACACCCTTCGCTGAGGATCCTCGCCTCTTTATTTTTTACTCCACAATTTATTTATTTACTCGGAAATTTATTTACTCGCGAACCTCAAACTCCAGTGGGTGTGATAAATACATGGAAACAAGAGAGGAACATTGTCGTCAAGACTGGAGATGGATTTTATAATATAGAGAGCACTAGGTGAATTGAGGTGAATTAAGGAAAATAAGTGAGAAGTGCTACTACATATATACTCGAAAATAACAAGTGGAAGTGGAATCTGAACTCTGGAGCTTTTATTGGATTTTTATTCCTAACTAGGTTGCAACCTAGTGTTGACTTTTTCCTTTTGTGGCTCTCTCATTTTCAAGTTCACGACACAGTTTTAATGAGAAGTGAATCCGGAAATAATGATTTTCAATGATTTGAAAATAATTATTCTTGGACATTTTTGAATCATCTGGCAAGTATTTGAAATGAAGGGAATGCTTGCAGACGAGTCGGTAGTTAATTTGGAATTTTTGATCAATAAGATGGGAACTATGCGATTGAGACTTTGAATTTGATCAAGGGAGAATTGGTAGTGGAGCGTTGTAGAGATGTAGGGGGGCCCATGGCCAGGGCCCCAAAGTGGCCGAAGTGAATTAATTCTATAAAGAAGGGGACTTTTTAAATTATTACTTTTTTGCATTTAAATAGTTATATTTAATAGTGCTTACCTTTTAATAAGGGATATGTTAAAGGGGAGGGAGTAGATATGATTATATAAAATTGGAGGAGGTTACCCGATTACAAGAAAACAAAACCGTCCTCGAGGCAAACGAGGGGATAGTATGCAAGATTGTATAAAAAGAGAAGTGCGCGTTTGCCGGGTTGTTGGATAAAGTGGATGCGCCAAAGGGAGTTTTGTGTACAGTGTGTGTTTCGAAAAGGTTGTCGTGAGTAAGGGATTTTTTAAATAGTCTGCAATTTTACTACGAGGGTGAAAATGGTCGACCTAGGAGGGTACATCATCATTTTGACGAACCACAATGGGAAAGTGAAACTTTATGGTGAGGAAACTATTTTCTGGTGTATGCTGTTTCTCAAAAAAATCCGAATGAATTTTATGTATCTTTTTTAATGTTCGACTATTGTATTAAATTCATCATTCGCTATTAACAATTGCTTAACTTATTCGGATTTTAATTGTATAAATAATATTTTTTTATTCATATTAACTCGAACGGTATACAAATGCTGAAATTATGCCCAATATGTAATATTATCTTCGTAATTTTGTGATTTTGAGATTAGTAAAAAAAGTGAAAAATATCGCTTTATCTAATAGTATTCGCAACTTTCAACAGGCTTGACCGCATCTTTTGGCAAGAAATGCGAAAAATAAATTTTTGGAACAAAAAATTCTCAATGCCACAAAAAGGCACGCATAAATTGAATTAACTAGAAAATTAATTGGATGCTTTAACAAAATCTTAGCGCGTAAATAAAACTTTGATGGTAAAAAGAAACCACGTAAATGGAATTGTAAAAATAGCGTAACTCCAATTATTGCTTCAGCGTTGAATCCGCAGAAGGAAAAAACGCATCCTGCTGAAATGGCAAAAAATTATGACACAGAGCTGAATATTAGCACGAGAGAAATATTTAAATTGCACAAAAAAGTTGGTTGTGAAACTTTTTTAAATACTTAGAGGATTTTATTTCCTAATTGTAAAACAATGCTCCATTTTTCTATATTACATATTCTTCAAAATGCAAATTTTAGTGATGAGCTAACGTATAGTAAATTGGATTATTAAAACTTCTCGGTTAGTTTGTGAAAACTCGATTCCCAAGCTTCACATACCTATATGCTATTTTTTCTACCTGACAAAGTAACTCAATTATAAGTTGCGTAAATGAAACAAGCCACAAGGCAGGGCATGAACATGATTTTAACGTTCATTATATATTATTGCCTCTCGATGAATTTTTATCACTTCCTGGATCAATATCATTGAACTTTTTACAAATTCTTAATGAAATGTTAAATCTGAAGTATAAGTTGCAGGCCTTCGATTCACGCCACTATATCAACACTTTTTTAAAACCGGGGATTTCAAGATTTTAATTCAACTTTTACAATTTTACAGAAATTCTTAATGATGTTACGGATTTCAATATTTTGCTCGATTTTTGTGAGATTACTAATGATTTGGCCAGATTTAAGCGATTTCGTCAAATTCAAGGGATCTTAAGGGATTTAAAAAGATTTGAAGAAGTGTAGGGTATTTTAAATATTCAAGGAATTTAACGAGATTTAGACATTTTTCTGGATTATCAAATAATTTCGTAGGATATCAGAAAATTTCAAATGATTTTAAGAAGGTATTTAGGATATAAATGATATTTAAATTTTTTAAGAGCTTCCAGCGGATTTCAACGGTAGGGTATAAATAAAAATATATGTTATTTCAAGGGACTTCTAAAGATTGCTAAAGATTTCTTCGAATTTCTGGTATTTCCGTGATTTCAAGGCATTATAACATATTTAAGGGTGTTTAATGATATTTCCGGCAGGTGAAAATGATTGCAATGGATTTAAAAATTGCACACAATTTCATCGGAGATGTATAATATATTAGGATGGTTTATTTCATAAGGCTGAAAAATGATTTGCGAATCTTAACAAGCACACTAACGTGAATGGTACCTTTTTAGAGAACAAATTTTCAACAAAAAAAATTCAAAATTGTATATGGTTTAGAGTTATTATACCCTATTTAATTTTTGTCTATTTTATTGATTTGTTGTTGTCTTTATTTTCTCAACTTTTTGAAAAAGCATGCATTAAATTTGTTTATAGAATTATCCCCTTTCAAATTCCAATCATTGTACAGTGTAAACCATTTAACGAAGTTTCTCATCGTACCGAAATTCGGGATGACTGAGTCAAATATTTTCGATATGCTTGGCTGGTGTTCATCCCCTTTTCCAACTCTCCCATTTTTTCGGAACGACTAGACGCAGCCATTATTTGATGAACATTTTGAAATTAATTTTTAAGGAAAACAATCATTTTAGCTTGCTTATTCCTCATTTTTCCATGAGAATTTGGCATACGGTCTGCCAATTACAAAATAAAACAAGTAAATTTAAAAAAAGTTACTTATGATAGAAAAATGTTAAACAAGTAAGAAAAAATGAATATTTTCCTTAAAATTGAGTTTAAAATTTTCATTAAATTATCTACTATGACAGTAATCTAAAAGGGAATAATTTTATGTATACATAAAGATGTAATACATGCATTTGCAAGACATTTAGAAAATAAACACGATAAAAAAGACAAACCAGAAATGGGACAAAATATGCCAAGTGTACCCGCCCAAATTTTATTGTCGAATATCGCAATGAAACTGCGCCAAATTGAAGTGCTAGTGTACCTAGTATAATGGGTTGTAAATATACAGGAACCCGTATTTTTGAGGATTCACCCCAAACGCTAACTTTCAATTGTACATAACTTCTGATACGTTATCCAATTTTACTTTTTTATGAGGGGTTTAAAAATGCCTTTCAACGAGGTTCAAAATCAAACTTATTATTATACAATATAAAAATTCTTTCACCTTGATTTTTCATTTTAAAAAACATTTTCGAATTTTTTTCCAAATGCGGCATTTTTAATATTTTTTTAAGTAAGTTAGAAAAAATCTATGTTTTCCCCTTGAAACACATCTCTAAACAAAAATAGGATGGAAATTATTGGTTGAGCTTTAGAGGGTTATACAGCCAGTGTGCCCCTCGCCTACTAGCCGTAGCGCTACGAGGTGTGCTAGTGTAGTGTAGTGCCACAGCGGTTCTAAAACTTGATTAAAATGACTTTTCTGCAATATTTTTTATCTTCAAATAAAATAATCTCGCTGCCGATGAAAACCTTAAAACTCGATTCGAGTCTGCGAAGAATGTGCCGAGTATACAAAAATACCATTCTTTTGTACCTTTTCATCAATCTACTCTGATTTCGAAGAAGTATTCGTTATCGCCACAGTATGGCATTATGCCGAACAGAAAGATCACGAAGAGATCGCGAAGAGAAGAGTAAAATAAACGTTTTATTTAATGAAAAAAATCATTTTTTAAAATCCCACTGTGAAAGATAAGCGGGCTCATATTTAAAAACACCTCGTCATGTGAAAAGCAAGTAGCCTCAATTAAAAAATTTTACAACTCAGCCAGTACTTTCTATCCCATTTTCTAAATTAAAATTCAAAAGCAATTTCATTGTAGGGAAACGATAATTAATATTAAAATAATAAACGGTTGTGGTGAATGGTTCGGTTCGCCTATTGCATCCCAAGATGCGTTTTGGTGTTAATCTTCTTGCATCTAGCCATTTGAGGTGCTTTTTAATGTAACTTTCCTCGTCTATGACATTTAGGGTTGCCTTTTGGTGTGAGTCCCCTTGCCTCTCTCAGTGGTATTAAAAAAATAAATTGTATATTTGTATTTTTGACACAGTCTTTGTCGAATCGAATTGAGTTTGAATGTTTTCACCAGTAGCGGTATGATTTTCTTTTGAAATAAAAAATATTCCAGAAAAATCATTTTTATCAGGTATTAGAACTACTGAGACAGTACAGTAGCCCTGATAGCGTTACGCAGGGCATCCTTTTAAGGCATTTTTCAAGGGAAAAAATCAAGCTTTTTTTTTAGCTTACTCAAAAAAATACTTTTCGAAATGAAAATTCAAGATGAAATATTTGTTTATTGTATAATGATTATGCTTATTGTAAATGTAGATAAAATACCTTTCCACAACCCTCATAAAAAGTTGAATTAGATAACTTTGTCAAGAGTTATGTATAAGTGAATGTTAGCGGTCAGGGTGAATCTGTGAAAACTCAGGCCCTTGTATCTTAACAATACGTTATGTACAAGTTTCGCCCCATTTAAAGAATTTAAAGAGGTCCGCTGGTACTTATAATTTGGCGGAGTTTAAATAAGATAGTCGAGAGAAAAATTTTAAACGGACACACACTTGGCAAATTTTACCCCATCATATCCGATTTGGAAATTTTCTGTTGAAAATTTTTTTTTGATTAAAGCGGTTCATTTTAGGCTTTATTTTTTAATCACCCTGATTTGTATTTTATACCCGATTACAAAAATAGTTAAGCCCTCTATGTACTCGTTAATATTTAAAAATTGCATGGCACCATTTTACTACTATTTTTTTTAATTTATGCTACTATTGACACTAATTTGAGTTTATCAAATGAGTCAGATGCTTGAATTTGCAATTTGTACATTTAAAATTGTAAATTGCATTTAATTTATGAGGTATTTTCAATCGTAAGTATACTTTATGTTTAATTGTATCACGTCTCATCATAAAATCGAAATGCAATGAAAATTGCTGTAATAAAGGCTAACATTGATAAAGGGTGTTAGTTATGGGTTTTATAATTATATACAGCGTTATATAAGTGAATAATAAAACCGTATAAATAACATCTTGCGAATTTAAAAGAGATTAAATCCCTCATTTCAGCATTTTTTTAGAAACGAGAGGAAAAACTGTATAACATAAAATATTGGAATTGCTTGAGAAGTTCGGGAAATTCACGCATCTATCACAGCTATTCCGTTTGCTTCATCTGTACACACTACCATCCCGTATAGTTAAAGCTATCGACTGCTTATTTATGGAACATATGTTTCATTGGAAAATAAGATTAAATCAAACGATTTTGTTGGTGATGTAATGAGTGCGCTAGAGAGTTCGGTATTTTTATCTTTAAGTTGCCAATTTTTAATGCGGAATTCATATGAAATGAAAACATTTTCAACTTGGATAAATAATTCTTAAGTAAGCTTATAAATAATGATGTTATTGCAATTATTGCTATTATAATATTTAATATCCAATGCTGAATTTATATTTTCTGTTGTGGTGAAAGTTGACAACAAATTATGATGGTTTGAAGCATTCGTATTGCAATTTATTCGATATTTTTCACGTTTCTATAAAAAACCACCAAAGTATTTATCAGCGTTTTGTGGATATCCGCAGTATTTGAGAAGTTTTTAATTGAATGAAAAATGCAAAGAAAATTAGGGGAGAATTTTTTTATTGGAGAATATTTCGTTTTTGCCAATTATAAGATATTTTTTGTGCTTTTCAAATTAAAGAGAATTTATCTTATTTTGTGTTTCTCTTTTTTAAATCTTTAAAATTTGGAAAGTAAAAATATAATATAATTTAAAAGTACATTGAAACCTAAATACGGTACAGGTTTTGAGGCTTCTGTTTTACTTCTACCTGCGGCGCGGTGTCAATTCTCGGAATGACTATATCGGAGAACCCCAGTTCGGAGTTTCACAGTAATTTTATTTGATGTACCTGCATGCATTTTAATATATAAAGTACAAAAAAATTGGTAGAAAGTCTTATTTTTTTTAGCGCAGCTGCTTTTATTAAAGAAAAATGTTTGATTCATATTTTCATATATTTTCCTCGTCTCTTTACATCCTTTGTAACATAGGGATTTTTTAGGATCCTTTACATAGAAAATTTTCATTATACTAGAAAAAGAATCCATCCAATTTATCTTTTCTTGACCTCAAACTCACTAAATTGAGAGTTTGAAGTTGAAGATGAAAATACTGAAAATAAAAATCTGATCCTCGAATAAAGCCTCTACATAAATTCTGAAATAGATCTCTCAATTTAAAAATCCCCATCTCGATATGAAAATGCAGATTTCACAAAAAGATGGTTTATTTCTGGTCCCATGTTATATTAATGGGGCAGGCAGCAGATTGTATATCGATTCCTTTACATATATTAAACTTGAATCCCGTGTTGAGTGAGGCTTGAATTATATCCAATTATATCTATATAACCAAGACTGAAACACAGCTTTTGAAGCAGTGGAGAATGATATTCTCGTGTCTGACAGCACCGGCCTGTAACTACTTTCATATACTCTTTAAAGATCAGAGGGTTGCATTGAGAGACTCTTTGAATAGTGCCCTCCTTTTTAAAACGTCCTCCGGGTAACAACTAACAGAGCGCTATTAGTATGAAAAAAGTGTTTTCAAATCTAAATCTTTCTTTACCGTCTTCAGATACTTTCCCTTTAGTCGTTTTTTTCGATTAATTAGTACCAGCTGTTTTTATTCTCTATACGATTTCGCTCCTTTGTTTTCGTTCAAGTTGCAAAGGAAAAAAATCTGCCAGCTGCAAATACATCCAGTATTTGCGTGTTCATATTTTGAATTTTCTGTTAAAGATTAAGAATACTCTTTTGGCGTGATTTTGATTGATCAGTGCTTAAAGTTTGTAATTTTTAAAACTTGAATTTATTCTCTAATGCTGAGCTTTTCCAATTTGAGATTGTTCAAGCTCGATTGTTCCTATCTTTTAATTGGTTAATTTGATTATTTTTTCTGTTGGCATTTTCAATTTTGAATATGTAAGTTTTGTATTATTTTTGATTTCAAGTTATTACATTTCATACAGTTGCAAACTTTAATAAGAATTTCTTTCCTTTGAAAACTTTAAATCGTTCAATTTGAAAGTATACAATTACAAATTCATTTTTATTTTTCAAATTTTTTAATGAAAATGTTTAGTTTCCATTAAAAATGATATGAAATATATTTCTGAGGCCAATCATTATTATATATTTGTATTAAATAAGGAAGGAGTATAGGGTCCATAATGCCACTTTTCGGAACCTTTCAAATGTGGCTTAAAATTGATCAAATCACGTAGACCCTTGGAAGTAATATATAGTCGATTCCAATGTGCATATGGACATTGTTACATTACAAATGTAACTTTATCCTTTTTGGGCACTTTGCAGGCATTAATTGTACATGATAATTATATGCAAGTATAGTGTCTTGGACCTAATTAATCAATTAATTAATTATTTCAAGAACTCTAGCGAGGCTGTCAAACTGCTATTCTTCAACAAAGGAATCTTGATTGTGGAATGCAGAGATTTCGTTTTAATTAAATTGAACTGGAAAATGGAAAAATGGTCTTCTGCCTTATGAATCTAAACACTTTGAACCAATAGAAGTTATTTGACATTATCAATCTCATACTCTCTGGAAGTTGTTGGTGAATTATAAAACCATTTTATTGACAATCGAGAATCAAACTTTTTATGATCTAAAGTTTAAAACCTAAAATCTGAAATTTAAATTCAGTTAAAAAATTGTAAACGTATAAAGTCCTTATCTGAAATAGATAAACTTAGTTCCTCAGGAGAGCTTGTGAAGTTTAGGTTCACTTGAAGGCATTTAAAGTTTCTTGATTAATTCATCATGAAGGGGGCACTTTATACAGGCTATATTTCGGATTTAAGGAGAGCATTTGGATCCTATGACTTAGTTGAAGTGCTCACAAAATGAAAATATAAAGAACAGTTTTGTGCCTTCTTTCATGATGCAAAAAAATGCCACAGGTGTTTAGATGCAACTGGAACTGAATGACGCTTGAAAACTTCAAAGTGATTGCGTTGC
>NC_046658.1:68424303-68435759 GCF_010883055.1 Belonocnema kinseyi
TAATGTAACTGAATATTCAAGGGAAAATTGAATTTCAAGTTTTCAAAGTGGGTTGTAAAATAGGGTTTGAAAACCGTTTATATGGCGTAAAAGAAATGATCTTAAAATAACTATTGACTACCGATTTTGTCCCATCTTGATTAATTTTCTCGTTCTTATTGTGCGGAAAATATATTAAGATAGAGTGGCCGAAAAACTAATTTTTCAAAATTCTCTGATATTTCCCAAATAATTTTTCATTTTCGCTGACCAATAATATTTGAAGACCAGCATTTTAGGCTTGTAACATTAAACAAACAAAAAACTATAAACGGAATAGAACAATCACAGTTTGAAGTCTTAAGTTGCTTTATTATAACAACCAAAACATTATATTTTCACCTAACGCACCTGCATTTTCAAACAAATAATTACATTTTTTAAAAGATAGCTGATTTTCCAACAAAAAAAGATAAAGTTTCTATTCAAGAAGATCAATCTTTGTCTAAATAAACGAATTATCAATAAAGCAATTGAATTTGAAAACTAAAAAGAAGAATTGTCAACAAAAAATTGTTAAAAATAAGTTATAACAAAATTTAAAAATTGTAGAGAAATTGTAAACAATACAGCTGCCAACTCCCAAATTTTGGAGATACCATTACTGAAACGAATTAAATGCAAAGAAACATTTAAAATAATTAAGTATGTAAAAACAAGTAAATAAATTACCAAGCGAACATTTTCCGAATTGAAAAACTGTAGCCACACCGGGACGTTTAAGAAGCTATAATAGGGAAAGAAGGAGAAAACGTCCCCGGTGTGGTTACCGGTATGGGACCTTAAAAACTCCGGCTTTTGTCCCATTAGCGTGGGGTACCTGGAGTTTAAAAATGTAATGAATGATATTTCAAAAAGACAGAAAAAAATGAATCTTCAACCAAAAAGCTCCATTTTCAACTAGAACTAAATTTGTAACAAAATAATTGAATCTTTAACGAAATATTTGAATTTTCAGCCTAAAAAGAAAATCAATAAAATCAATTTTCTACCAAATGGTCTAATTTCCAGACAAAAAAAATTAAACTTCAACTTAAACTCGTATTTCCAAACAAATAATTAAATCTTTTAGAGGACAATTTAACTTTTAAGGGAAAAAGTGAATTTTCAATCCAAAAGGACCAATTTTTAACAAAACAGTGGAATTTTAAATAAAAAAGGATAGATATTCAAGGAAAAATGTAACAGTTGATATTTAAAAAAAAAAATCATCAAAATATCTCAATTTCTAACCTACAAAGATGAATTCGCAACAAAAAATGTAAGAAATAATATTTCGATGTACAAAACAAACGAATTTCCAAAAAATTTGCTCAAATTACAACCAAAGAGTTTAATTTTCAACAAAATAATTAAACTTTTACAAAATAGTTGAATTTTGAACCAAATAGTAGATTTTTCAACCTACAAAGATGCATTCTCAATAAAAAGTGTATTATTTGGTATTTTGAGAAAAAATTAGATTTCTATAAAAAATAATGAATTTTAAAGCGAAAAAGACGGAAAAACATTAATTTTCAACAAGTAAGAAAACAAATTTTTAATGAAATAGTGGAATTTTCCACTAAAATTATAAATTTCCTACAAAACGGTCCCATTTTTGACAAAAAATGGGAAATTTGATACCAAGGAGTTTAGTTTTCTATCGAAAAGCAGACATTAAGCAAAAAAGATCAATTTATAGTAAAAAATGAAAAGGTTACATTTTCAGTTAAAATAATTAATTTTTAGACAAAAAAGTGAATTTTCATCAAACTAGTTAAGTTTTGAATCTAAGAGTTAAACCATCAATCAGAGAAATACATTTTGAACGAATCTAAAATAATGAATCTTTAACTGGAATAGTTAAATTTTTAGTTAAAAAAAAATAATTTAAAAAAACGAATTATTAGCTAAAGAAGGTTAATTTTTAACTAAACTGTGGTGTTTTTGATCCAAAAAAGATCAAGTTTATACGAAATAATAAAGTTTTCAGCTAAAAATATAATCCTCAGAAGAAATCTACTGCAAAAAAAATATATATATCAGAGTGGCTCCTAAACTTCTTTTTCAAAATTCCCCATGTTTTTCCTGACCTACGCACCCCTATAAGATGAGGCAACACTGATTTGTAGTGGAAACGAAAAGAAATAACATTTCTATTTTAGAATTATCTTAAAGTTTAATACATAATATATGAATGAAATTTGGTCTTGATGCATAGAAGCAAGGCTTGTGGGAGGAAGTTTTGTGAAAAGTTAAGGTGATATATCATTTTAATTATTTTCTGTTTCAGGATCGCCCGCGGATAATGCGGACAGTTTAGAGGTGGGCGACGAGATTCTCGAGGTCAACGGTCGTACCCTGGAGGATGCGACTCATTCCGAAGTGACTCAATACATCCACCAGGTGATTTATTATAGCATTTGCTACATTATTCTCAACCCTTCTTTGAAACTCATATGGTCCATTTGAAATTTTTCATTTCATTTCAATATCACATTCACATTCAATGTTTTCAATTGAATAATCGATAAAGTATTGAGTCTTTGGACAAAATTTTTCTTCAAAGTTGTGGATTCTAAAGAAAGGAATATTTTCAGTTACAAGCGCATTTCTTTTTAAAATCAATAGTTTGTTAGAATAATGGGAAAAAGAAATTTTTTTTGGTCATACTTCGAATTTTTTTCAAAGGGACACATTTGAGCACACTGTCGAAACTCTAATATCTAGCTTATTATTTTAAAATAAAACCCTAGAAAAAAAAATGACAATTTGGATACAAATGAATCAACTAACATAATCCTCAATTGACACCCCTCTAAGTTTTGGTTTAAGAATCCAAACATTACTTTTAAGAATGTGTACATTATTTTCTGTATCTTATACCAATTTTTATAATAATTTATATTCTAAATTATTAATTTTTAAGAAATAACTACCATATAGGTTATTTTATTTTGCAGTGCATCAAATCAAGGACAATATGCCTTCGAGTAAAAAGAAAAAAAAGTGGCAACATGATGGGTAAGTTTCGTTCCAAATCAACACTTTTTATAGAAAAGCAGCTCAAAATAAACGAAAGCCCTTAAGAAGAGAGATTAATTATAATTTATAAAAAAATTGCAAAATGTTCTCATCTGGATATGAGTTTGGCATTAAATAAAAAATTTGTATTCAGTTTGAAGGATATATTGGCACCAATTTTTAAATTAAAATTAATCTCTGCATTCAATCTACGTCACGATTTCTCCTTATTTCTGGGCATTGATCTATAAACCAATGTGATCGGGAGTTTAATTAAATAAGTTATTTCTTCATTCACTCCAAGTTTTTACTCATCGCCAAAATCCCCGAATCAAGTAAAGTGATTGATAGACTGGGATTTATCCAAGAAGAAATATCGGGTTTAGGGGAGAGCTGTTGAAGTCTTTAGCAATTAAGTTTATTGGCAGATTTTATCGAAATTTTAATTAGACTGATAAGACATGTTTGTGATAGAAAGGGCATTTAATAAGTTTAGGTAACGAGTGTTATTTTATTTATTGAATAACTAAGGTTCATATTTTTCTTTAAACGGAAGATATTTACGTTGCGAACTACTTCCAAAATTTTTCGATTGGAATTTTATTAATTTCACAGTATAGAAATAGAAGCGTTTGAATTAAAAAGTTTTTGAACTGAACACTTCATTATTACGTAATTTTATTTAAAATTGCAAACCCTAACGTGTTAACGAATTTAAATTTTAATTCTTTATAATTTTTTTATTTCGGTCATTTAAAATTTAAATTTTTACATTTCCGAAATGAGTCTCATTTGGAGATTTTCTAATTTAAAATGTTGTGAATATGAATCTATTTTACTTGGTTCCGGTTACTGCCTTGAAATTGAATCATTCAAGATTATGTAATATTATCTTAAATTGTAAATTTTGAAAGTTGAACAGTTGAAATGAGATCAAAAACAAATATTTCGAAGTGCACGATTTTAATTTCAAGATTCTTCAATTTCCAATATATACTACCGTCATTTAGTACGTGAGTAGCCATTTTTCAGAATTGAACTTTTTTGTTAATTTTGGGATTGTTAATTTTATTAGTTCAAAGTTTATCATTTTTTATGTAAATATATAGAAAGCTATCTCAATTCTGAATAAAGAAAGTGCTTGATGAAGTCATTTTGACAATTCTACATTTCACAGGACCAACCTGCCCTTGATTATTGAACAAAATGTCAACCGAAGTACCTTTTCACGAAAAGTGACGAAAACCTCGCCCTAGTTTTAGCTAGAAAGTAGAAACATCTTCAGACTTGAGGAATGCGTTAATACAGATCCAACTTTTTAATATCCCACTTAAACTTAAAGTCCGTTACTCTAAATTGCAAAGCGCACATCTCAGCTCCATAATCTCTCCGGAGCCATACCTTCACTCATCTTCACTTCTAAATTCTATCAGTTTTAAAGTTCAAAGTTTCAAACCATATAACGTAACTCTTAACGCATTCGAACTTCATAGCGCCGTTTCCTCGGGTAGGTTCGCGACTGCTCGTGCCTCTCCGGAGCTCAGGTTCGCCAGGTAAATACCCCAGGTGATCAGGAGTAGGAGGTGGAGAGGCCTCCGTAAGAGGAGGCAGAGAATGCAACCTTCGAATCTACCCGATGGTACCTACGACCGGTAGTGTGGAATCGTCGATCGTACTGGTCACCGCGTACCTGTACCAACCACGTCTTCGTCGTCTATGTACATTCATTCTACATCGTCCCCATAAATTATCATAGTCCCTCCACAATAACAAGAATTATAATAACCGTTCTGTGCAGCTTGACAAGAACAGCTGAGCTCGTTCAGCCGTGTAGTCACCAGGTGGGAGTGAAAGCCAGCCTTTCGACGAGGAACCAGGCACACGCGAGTCCAAGATCACGTATTACCTACGTGGTACCGAAGCACCGTAACCATGTTGTGGTCCCTCTTTCAGATGATCTCCATTGGTCAGAAGAACGCTCAGCTTCTTGGGTTCTCGGATTGTCTTTGAAGAGATCAATAACCTGAAAGGTTCAATCTGGAAAAGTTCGACCGTGAATCAGTGTGATAATAAAGTGTTGACAGGTGTAACTTGTTATTGGAAAGATAGGAACGAGTTAAAACAAAAAATTTACAAAAAGGAGTTAAACTGACGAAGAAGAGTGTTATACGTGTCTGTGACGTGTCGCGAGCTCGGAAGCGTGCCACTGTCGCGAGTAGGTCGCGATTAATTCGCGCAACTTCCACACGCTTGGTTCGTGCTTCAACCAACTTGATACATTGGCTAAAGTCTATAGCACATAGTCTGTGGAGTTATGGAGTATAGATGCTGGTACTTATGTATGGATATTGGATAACAAGCTGGAACCGGGTTCGGCTGATAGATTAGGCGTGACCCCATAGAGATAAGGAATCATCTATTAGTAACTAAATGAGTACTATGTGATGTTTGTTATTCTTTAATGAGTTTATTGGTATTCAAAATTTAATATTCAATATTCTGTATTCTGGAAAGTATTCTTCGCTATTCTTGAAAGTGATTTTTAATCCTTGATTACCTCCTTGTTTCCTCCATTTGTTGATTTCAAGTCAGGATTTCTTGGAGAATAGGTTCTGGATCTTAGAGGGGAATATGTGGGAGATGATGTAATAGGGAGGACGTAAGAGAGGTCCCAAGAAATATAAAAAGGGTGTAAACTGGTTTGAAGCGAGTGTTGTGTTGTTGTTGTGCTGGGTACTGTCAGATAATTGAAGGGGGTTTGAACTTCGATTTTTATTAGGGAAAAGAGTTAGGAAATAGAGGCAGGAAAGCAATCGGAGAATATAATCAGGAAACGGAATAAGGGAATAGAATTATTGATGGCAGAAAAGATTGATGTTCTTATTCATGGTATATTTCGTTTCAAAATATAGTCTAGTATCGATTTATATAGTTTTTAATGAGATCAAAATGAAACAGTAATAGTAAGAAAAACTAAAGGATTATAATAAATGAATAAAAAAAAATAAAAGATAAGCATTAGAATGATTATTAGAATATAAAAGTATTTACGTACATTTTTGTTGAAGTAAATTCTGCAAGAAATTGATAATGTTGGTTCTTATGTTAAAAGAACTTTTAAAAATTGATAAGTATAGGATGAAAATGATTTTGGTTACTTAGAAACTGTATCTGTTTTTTTATTACCTCTTTTTGTTATATTTTGGATCTCATGCTATTGTTTTGTATCGCCTGCTATTATATCATTCGGTATCATCTGTACTGAGATTTAATCATTTTCTACTGTCGTTTACAATGTCTTATCGTCTATAAAAGATAATTATATACTTGGGGATAGAAATCATTATTGTATGTTGTCAGTATTTAAAAGCAGTGAAAATTGAATAGAGATTTATATACTTTTGTATTGCCTAATTGGCATTACTATTTTTTTTAAATAATCACTGATATTCATGATTATAATGATATGTTTTCAATTATATCTTTTATAGTGAGCAGTTATTGACATGAAATCTCCACATATAAATTATTTTTATATTTGTTATTTCATACTGAAAGTGTCTGAGGAGTCCAAAGAACTGAAAAAATTATTTCCAGGTCTCTAAATAGAGACCGAGAAACAAGCAAGTCGCTTTTATATTGCCGTAGGCGACAAGAGAATTGTTTTGAATCTCAACCTTCTGAGGACTGAAGAATGTTCGCTTTTACGGTAGATTCCTATGTATTAAGAAATTTCTAAAGTTCTAAATTTCTCCCTTAAGTCCAAACGAAGTTAAAATAATCACTTTCAAACCGAAAAATCGATAAATGTAATTTATTGTAATTTTTCTGGTAAAATTTTAGGAAATTAGCAAACCAAATAGGTTTACTTTTTCAAATGTTTTGGAGATTCATATATTGGAATTCAAAACAATGAATTAATTAAATAGTAATAAATTATATTCTGGTGGCGTTCACTGTTAAACGCAAATCCTCAAGAGTACACCAAATTCGATGCAGTTTGAGTTGCACGTCACAAAAAAAACAAGGAGGAAGACATGTTGCAGATAGCGTGCGAAGTGGGGTAACTGCAACTTTTTTATTTTAATTGGAAGTAATCAGCTGACTATTACCCTGCTTAAACGATTACCTGCAACGCTTCGTACGCCCAATTTTGTCTGTGCTTTTTGAGACATAAAAACAAATGAAAACAATATTCATCTTTCTGGAGCAGGTTTCACCACTGAAAAAACCTTGATTTTAATTTCTTTTTTGCAATTTTAAATTATGCATGCGCGCAAGGTTTTTAGTATGATTGTAGGTTCCCTTATCTGTTTTCAACGACATAGAAATGTGTTTATGCTTAGGTAAAAGTGGCACTCTGGGTCTCTTTTTCAAAAAAAAAAAAAAAAACCTGGCCTAACTTTAGCGCAAGTAAATATAATAGAGTTCGGGGAGCCTGGGTAGTAGTCCGAATAATTATGTATAGATGTCCTTTAACGAATGTAGAAATATCTTCCAGAATAGGAATTCTGAAGTTTAAAAAATGCTCTAACAACTAATTTTTCGGTAGTTAAGCAGACAACCATCCATATCACTCACAATAATTTCCATAATCAACTGAAATCCAAACCCCATTTTCAAAGATGTATGCTATCCATCAAAAGAATATTCCGCAAGAAGATGGCCATTAAAAATTAGTATAATGATGATGTAATTTAGAATAATCTATAGATTTCATCCAAACACCACTGGTGATCTTAACCCTAATCCATCAGCAGTAATGCCAATCTTTTTTGGAAGATCAAGTATCATATAGTTTATATCTTACAGGCATAACATAGGCGTTCTTCGGAAATATTGTGGATGTAAAAAGCATATCCTTTTTATCAGACTAGTCGTGGTTCCAGCGGAAGATTCTACTCCGCCCAGCTAAAGTGGTGCTATAGATTTTAGCCAAAACACTTGTGTTTACTTGTTGATTCAGAAGTCTGGTTCCTGGAGTGACATGATGATGGTATTGGTGATGCTGTGTTAAGTCGTGTGTGGGCGCGTGTTCGTGCGGGAATAATGCGAATGTTTTCCCGATGAAGAGTAATGATCGTGCGGTGCACGGTGCGTGTCGTGCGTTATCCAATGAGCGTACAACATACATGTGGCCCCAGGTTCTGCAGGATGTGACGCTGGGGGCTTCTGAGTGGAACTGAGGTGGAAGAGGAAGAGGAGGCACAGGAAGAAGAAGAGGAAGCAGATGTAACGACGAGGAGGTGATGCCGGAACGAACAGTGACCGCTTGTTTTCACCATTTTTCGCAAACATTCCTCCATTTAGCACTAGAAAGACAGAGGTTTTTTCAGGTACATATAAAAAATCGTGATAATAATACTAGACACTGTAAGATGAAATCACCACGGTACATTTCTCTTAAAAAGGGACTGAAACCCACGAAAACGAATCGGTATGTGTCCAGTGACTAGCGAGAATAAGAACAAGCAATGGGTCAAAATAACCCACCTCGTTAGTTCTAGGGTTAAAACCCCGTTGTATAGCCCCCTTCATTTATTATGATATGAGATTTAAAATCTGCATCAATTATTTACAAAATTTTCTACATGTGGCAATTTCGAATTTTAAGATGTTCTTGAAGTGTCCAAATATGATTTAAACGTCTGTAGGGAGATCGTGCCAAAAATAGCGTGCGAAATGGTTATGCAAATCTAATTGCTCTTGTGGGATTAAAATCAGATTAGAGGGATTTATATTTATGCAATCAAGGATACGACCTCTTATACAGCTGCATAACAATACATGATATCTATGTTGCATAAGAATAATTAAGATTCAATATTAATTACTTAATTGACGTTAAAACCCTCAATCGTATAATAAACTAAATATTCCTTAATATATTGAATAACAGACCTTACAAAGTCCATAAGTTAGAGAAAATATTGACCAAAATAGATTTAAACTTAATATTTACAATAAGTTGGAAAAATATACGTGCAAAACAATCAAAATTTCAATCATTATAAAGAACATCCCGTGTGGAAATAACTCCATTTGACCCTATTACAAGTCGGGCACTAACCGGGGGCTAGTCGGGTCATTAATTTTTATAAAGTACCCAGTCGGGGACTAGTCGGTGACTAGTTGGGCTTTTTGTTGTCAAAATTTCAACCGGGTCCTGGTCGGTGGTTGGTCAAGGGCTGGTCGGGCCTTTTTGTTCACTAATTTTCGTGTGGGTAATCTTCAGGCTCTGCTCGGGTTATTATTATGTTTGAGTTTCCGGCAAGGTCTTATCAAATGAGGTAATATCTAAAAAAGCGTAATGATTTTTTATTCTAAAACACTAAGAATATATTTAAGAATAATTTTACACAGTTTTTTGGAGAAAAGATTCCGTAATGTTAAAGTCATCTCAAACATTCTTAATACATAATTATTAAGTTATTAATTTTGTACGAAAATCAAATTTTTATTAAAAGAACGATCAAAATCTACAAAAAGATGTAATCTTATTTTTTTGTAGTATTTTTTAGAAAATTGCGAATTTCTAGGAAAGAAAATCCATATTGGAAAAGAGACATATAGATGCAGGTGAAAAGTCCGCAGGAAGTCTTAAGACTTTAAATTTGTATAGATGCTTTTATTTTAATTGATCTGAAAGGTTTGAAGAGCAGTATACTAGTAGTAAACTATTAAGCACGGTACAGTTCAGATTTCGCTACTACCTTCATTTTAGTCTTGCGGTTCTGGACTGATAGCTTTATAGAAAATCCGCAAGGGCGCGACGTGCCACCTCTCGCGCAACAGAAATGACGCGTCGAGTGTTTAAGACAGCATTCCACACGTAACTAAGCATAATTACCTGGAGCAGAGACTACCGTGACCAACATGGCAGTTTCTTCAGAGCGAAGATCTTCCATTGTTGCCTTCCAGCTGAAGTTTTTTTTTTTTGAAATTAATATTCTACAAATGTTGGGGAATTTTAGTCACATCAATTTATGTATTTTTAAGCGTAGGATATGTTCCCTATTAAATCTTGGGTAAATTTGAGCACTTTTAAATATTTAAAAAAAGTTTATGAAGATTTCTGTAAATAATAAGTGTTTTGACAAACTTTTAGGGAATGTTCCAAAGATTTTGGGGAGTTTGGTTAATATTCCACACGAATTTATTATCATATGTCCCCTACGAGTACCCGATCAGGCCACGACTAGGATAAGTCGGGCCACCTGACTAGCCCCCGTTTAATCTACCGTGACGCTACTGGTCGGGGGCTAGTCAGATGTCCCGACTAGCCCCCTATTTTAAGTGGGGTCAAATGGTCGGGAACCAGACTAGTTCCCAATTTGAA
Organism: Belonocnema kinseyi; assembly: GCF_010883055.1. NCBI lineage: Eukaryota > Metazoa > Arthropoda > Insecta > Hymenoptera > Cynipidae > Belonocnema > Belonocnema kinseyi. Next base: position 68,434,688 of record NC_046658.1, read on the forward strand.
TTTCTACACGGGATTTGTAATGTATGGCATAGGAAATCATTTCTTGATTACTGAAGTTTAATTATTACATAAGCCGCTCGTCAATACATATTCTCGACTACAAAATCGATAAAAAGTGGTACGTCTGAAAAGCATTCATAATTAAATAAGTTATTTTCAACATTTAGAGGCTTTTACCAACGACACTATAAATTTTAATCAGTAAGAAATGGGTCAAAAGGATCAAAAAATGAAGATTTTCTCGGATGAACAGAAAAATCTGACGAATTCTGAGAGTATTCACAGATTCATTTGGAAGTGTAGTTTCTGCATAAATCCGGAAAAACTTTTGTTCTAAAAACCAATAATAGTTTTTTTCTCAGTGTTACATATTTTGGAATAGCTGAATATTCATTAATGTCAATATACATTTCTTATCGGAAAACTCTTTAACAGCGATAAAGCGAATCGTATATTTCAATTTCATGATTGAACGTGATCTTACCGGCTTTAAAGAAGTATCATGTTATTTAATATTTATTATTTTGCTTTCTTCTGTATAAAACATAAAACATTCTTACACATTTCTTTTATATATTTATTTTGAATCAGTTAAATTGTTTACAAAAATGGAAATGCATTTTTTAAAAGTAAACTTTAAACTATTATAAGACCAAATGCATGGGATTCTTTTCATTTTTGCCCTATTTTGCTAATATCTTCGTAAAAACTAATTTTGTCTGTATTGATGTATTTGAAAAATATTGTTTTTATTTGTTAAGAACTATTTGATGATATGATAACATGATATTGATTATTATTCAACGAAGTGAAGTTAGTTGATGGTTTCAGTGATTTTCTTCAACAAGACAATTATATTGTAATCTTAGAAAATTCTAGCAATTTCATAAACGAAACACTTATGATTTCAGAGAAAAAAATGAAATTGATATTTGGAGAAAAGTCTGTTATTAATTTCTTTTAAAAATCTAGATCTACGAGGGTAGTTCAATAAGTCCTTAGAATGACCAACAGATGGCGCGCGAATCGCTCCAAATCATCTGTTTTCAGTCAGCACCACTCCCGACTAGAT
>NC_046658.1:68435859-68439051 GCF_010883055.1 Belonocnema kinseyi
AGCTCCAAGGAGATTATGTTGAAAAATAAAAAAAAAATTACCCAAAAAAAATTGTTTTTATACTTCATTCTAAGGACTTATTGAACTACCCTCGTATTTTTCTCGTTTCCTTTAAAATTAAAAAATGTAATGCGATGCAAAAGTTTGAACTTGAAGAAATTCAAAATTAAGCTTTAAAACGAAACCATTTAAACGCGAGTTTAAAGGCCTTCGAGCGTAGCCGCGGATAAGCATAATTGAGTTGCGTGTGTATTTGATTCTTATATTTAAGGGGTTAGTTACTACTATTATGAGAGTAATTTACCCGAAGCACCATTTTTAAAATGTTTGTTTCAAAATTAATAAGCAGAATTGGAGAACACCAATTTTCTGCGAAACTACTGGGCTGATTTTATAGTTGCAAATATAGGTTGCAGGAACATCTGAGACAGTTTCAGAATAGGTTATTTCTTTTACAAGTGCGCAACATAGGTAATTGATTAATTAAAAGTGTGAATTCTCAGATTGAAGGCGGACGTGTATCACACGTAATTTTTAGCAAAAACCATACGAGGAAGTTAGCAAGCTAACGGCTGCTTCTCAGCAGTAACAGCAAGAGAACTGTAACGTAACCTACAATCGCAGCTGGTGTGCAACGTTCCTTATCTCTCAATTGCGCATGCGTAACTTTATCCGCCGCTGTGCAATATCATTATCGCACTGTTGACTGCAATAAGGTACTTTGAACATGATTTAGATTTGTACATTTCAAATCTAGACTAACTTAACAGCAAACAAAAATGTTCAAAATATTTTTTCCTCTTTGCTTCCCCATTAAGTCCAGGCCAACTGTAGTACAACCATAAATAGTCTTTGTAAGGAACCTTCAAAATTTCGTTGTTCTCGAAACGCGAACATTTGTAAACAGGTTTTGTTGAATCTTTTTTTTTCTCGTAACTTTCGTCGTTTTTACACACATTTTTATTTTTTTTTTATTTTCAATGTTATTTTTCACGAATAAAACAAAAAGTACGCGTCCTATCAAGAAGTGATTAGTAACGAAATTGTAGATCTTTTTTGGGATAACAATTTTGATAAATTCATCTTTTTTTCGTATCCTACATAGTTTGAACACAAAATGGAATTTTTTATTTTTCATTATTTTTGGTGCAATCAAAATTTGAATTTTCAATTTTCCAAGAAAATCCAAAAATTTGTTATCATAATCATGTAGGGCTTTCAAAAAGCAATGTTTTTCTAGTCTTGACTTTTTTTCATATCGTGCGGTTTTTGGCTTAAAATTTTGATTTTCGGTTGACTTAAAAATTTTGAAAATGCTATAACTATAGAATTTTCTTTGTTTAAAAAAAAGTCATTATGATAAATTGTTTGTTCTGTTCAATACTATAAATATCCGTAAATAGCATTTTCAAATTCAGAAAAAAGTGGTCTCAAAAATTTTCAAAATGCGCTAACTTTTTGAATTTTTATTAAAATAGCTGGTTAACGAACTTGTGCTTTCTTTTAGGACCTAAAAAAAGTGTGCCAAAGATGGATTTGATTAGTTCATTTTTTCGAGAGTTATCGTGTTTACGGACGGCCGGACGTCCTTAGAAGCATTGGAAAAAAGGCAGAGTATGAGTGAGTTCGAGCTATAAATCGAGACGCCAGATTTAAAACAATCACAGAAAAAGTACAAATTTGCTGCAGCTAATACCTGCAACGGTTAATGATTAAACATATTTCGGCGAAAGTTTCACTGAGGTTAGGAAAATAATTCTGAACTCGTCGACTCCGCCGCGCTGAAGTGAGCAAATTTTGGTAAAACATGTAGAATCAACAACAGAAAACACACCAAAAATGTGTTCTTATTGACACATTTCCGCCGAAATAAATCAAATTATTTTAGACGAATTAGAACTTGTTTAATACCATTTAGCAAAAGCGTAAAATGTAACTGACAGATGGGAATCCCCATTTTTCTCAAATTTAATGAAGTTAAAGGACGCTGGATAGCGCTGGCGTCGTAATTGTCGCTACACCTCGAATAAAAATGGAGCGATTATAAGATATAAGATTATTCGGGCAAGATTAAAAATCGGAAATTAAGTTTCAAATAATTCTTGCTAACCTTTATCATAGCATTTGAAAATCATAAACAAATGTTCAGGAATCGCTAAACAATTGTTTTTAATTTCAACCATTTTAATAATGCTTCTGCATTAATTCGAAAATCAAAAAGATATTGAAATTTAAAATAAAAAAATTCCCTGCTTATAAAATATATCTGGTATTTGGACAGTACAGACTGGTCAATACTCAATACAGTCTGTCCTTGAATCTTGGAAAGTAGAAAAATAGAAAATATTTTCGCCAAGTGAAATCGTCCCCGTGGTCTTGGCCGCTTTGAGATAAATCTATCGAAATGAATTCGTGGGAGAATTCAGAAATACGTATCCGTAACTCTGACCCCGATGTAGAATTATAGAGAGATGCAAGGCTAGGATAGAAGTGTATAGAACGGTTTGGGCCACGGGCACATGATGGGCACATGAGCCTGTTTTGTCGCTGCCGGCGAGGAATCCTACTATACCGCACACGCACACTAATAAAGGAAAGACTTACATATACAGTTAGAAAACTGGTTCGTGGCGTCAAGTAAAAGACTATACTCCTTCAGTATGATTAAAGCCTTCCAGAATCGCGGGCAGTCCTGTCTTTCTTTCGCTACCGCAATTTCCTCTTCGTGGAATGATTTCAATTTATTACACAATCCGAAATGGGTGTTCATTCCGGACAACCAGTCAACTGGGAAATCGAGAAGACCGCAGTTAATGACCAAAAAATTTTTCAAATATTTATCAGGACATAAGTGTTATTTTTGAAACCCTCTTGAATTCGAGACAAGTGATATTTGAGCCCCTTAACTTTTGTAGTCTTTAAACTTAAACTATGAAGGCTCATGCGGAAAATTATACATATTTTTTTCACGCTTTCAGTCATTTTTTTCTTTTCATATCGTTTTTTTAGTCACTTGTTAAAAAAAATAAACAACCTATTTTTTTATATCGTATGATTAATAGCAACACATTTTTTTTGTTCACACAATACACCAAAATCTCGTTTTCAGTCACCCCGTTCTCAGCCTTCCTAGAACTGCTGGCTCAAGCAGTTTCGCAGGGGAGTAGGGCGAGAGCGGTAGCGACATTATAT
>NC_046658.1:68439151-68469768 GCF_010883055.1 Belonocnema kinseyi
AATTCGCAATGAGTCAGGCGGCCCTCACTGTTTACATTTCTGTCAAACAAATAATTTGTTTAATATGATTTGCTTGAATTAAATATATGTTATTTTATTCAAATATTTGTTTGATACAAACAAATAATATAATCCGTAAATCGAAGATACGAAAGTTCTTTAGAAAAAAACTCCAAGAGCGCAGAGAAGGCCCTTTGATAAAAAAAACTAGACATTTAATGCATATAAAGGCGTCCGAATGATTGTTACAATACGTCGCTGCCATAAGTAATAATTAACGTAAAATAAATAATAAATAAGGTTAAAAAAAAATTTCATCTAATCAAAAAAACATTTATTTAACTTCAAATCAAAGACAAAATGTGTTTGATTCCTATAACATTTGTTTGAATCAAACAAATATTTTTTCCGTGGTATAATCCCTTTTTTAAAAGTAAAGTGCTACTTTAATCACTTTAATCCATCTAGTTTTAGATGTCATATAGAAAAAAATAGAAAACTTAATTAATCTGTGTATGAAATCTATAATATATTATATAAAAATGGTATTTAACATCAGACTTTATCATTCTTCAGAAACTTCCCTTTTGTATTTGTTTTTTGTAACTGAAATGGGAAAATGTAACTGTCGTCTACAGAAGTCGTCTTTTTGCTTGAAAGCTCAAATTTTTGGTTGAATATGCACTTTTTTTGGTTTCAGTTTAATCTTTTTTGTTCCAAATTCCGACCACTTGATTGGAAATTCAACTATTTCGTTAAAAATTCACCTTTTTTTTTGAAAATACGTTTCTTTCGATTTAAATGTATAACTAATACTTTTCGGTTGGAAGTTACCTTTTTAGTGGAAGGTTTAACTTTTCGAGATTAAAAGTTCAATTTTTTGTAAAACATTTGAGTTTTTATCTTAATAACTTTTGATGAAAGTTGGTCTTTTATGGCAGAAACTATTAATCTATTTTGTTAAAGATTAATTTTTTTGTTTCAAGATTCGTAATTTTAGTTGGAAATTCAACTCGTTCATTGAAAATTAAACTATTTGGTTAAAGATTCGTTTTTCTGTGTGAAAATTAATTTCATTAACTGAAAGTTAAGCTATTCCATTTTTTGTTACTAAAAATTGATCATTTCTCAGTAGAAACTTTAACTGTTCAGTTGAAAATTCGATTTTTTGGTAGAAAATTGATTGTATTACTTTGTTTAAATTGCAATATTTTTTACTTTAAAGATTAGGGGAATTTAAAGCGTTTCATATTGAATTCAATAATTTGCCTAAATTAATTTGATCAAAAATTATTCATTTCTCTATTTCCGTTAAAAATCACCTTATTATACCCTGTTTTAGAGCAATTTAGGCTGTCAAGTCTGCAATATAAAAATAAGAATAATTTTAATGTAGAAATTTTTGGTGTTTTACTTCCTATTATAAAACATCGAAATATAAATACGACAGCTAAGTGTCAAAGCTCTAATACCCTCCAATTCAGCAATAGAATTTCATCTAATCTTGTAAATTCAAGGTGATATTTTTAATAAGATAACTATTTTTATTGTCATTTCAGGCCTGTTTTTGTGTGAGCAGTAGTCAATTTTAGTCACTACCCGTCCAGAGATTTAGGGAGGGCTCTAGTGGGCCCTTGGCTAGTTTGCCATATCTCTGTTCGGGCTGTAGTGGGGAAAACTAGTCGGGCCCCACCTGGAACGTAACGCTGAGACCACGGGGGCTGTACTAGATTTTCTAGTAGGGTTCTAGTGGGGTCAGCCCGCCTACAATTCGATTGAAGAGAAGATCCCCTGCGGGACTCCTACAGGGTACTGTCATGCTACTGACAGCCAGTACTTTTATCCGTTCACCACCATACGACTGTATACGATCCGAATATCATTTATATTTTCAAAGATTGAAATTTCATTTAAACATTTTGGGTAATTTTAACACATCCACTACTGCTATACTCTAAAGATATGACAAAAAGGTATTTAAAAATAAATATAAATTAATTGCGAGTATTTTTACTTTAAATATTAATGGTCCTGTTTATAATGAATACATGTATTTCATTCTTAAACATTATATTAAAAATAAAATTTCTAGCATTACGGGGTATCGAACCTACATATCTATACTTAAATCTATCGTCTAGCAGTTGGGATTCTCAACTACTGCGTTGAACCGATAAATTGAAACTCGATGAAAAAGCCATCCTCATAACCTACAGCTTAAAAAAGCTAAAGCTTCAAATTTTAAAATCTCTTTTTCTAAATAAATATTTATTAATCGACTGAAAATAATTTAGTAATCGACTGAAATTTTACTTCGTATAATATTTCGGTTTTTCCCATTATAGACTACTTTCAAACTTTTTACAGTGACAGAAAATTTAATTTTTATGAGCATTTAAACCTAAGCCTAAAATGTAATTTTTTCTAAGCATTTACATTCTTTAAAAAGAAGCACTGGCCAGCTGTACTTGAAATAAGTTCTTTAACTTTAACTGAAAAATATCTATCTGGCTCCGAAGAAAATATTCATTAGTGCCCTTAGCCAAGTTTTCGAGAACAACGAGTTTAAATACTCATAAAAACATTATTTTTGCATACTGAAACCTTCAAAAGCCTCAAAATTATATTTGAGGCAATATAAGATTTTAGGAGTTCTCTGGTCGGGGCTCCATTAGACACAGATAGATTTGCTATACCTATACAAAGCATGGAATTCTTTACTAGAACCTGACAGGGCACCCATTAATTTTTTTAAGACTAGATATTCCAATAGGGGCCCAACCAGTTTTTCCTAGACTAGATATTCTGACAGGGGCCCCATCAGAACCCAACTTTAAATAGGGAAAGATGGCGAAATTTCTGCACGGGTATTTAGCTCAAATTAGTCACTTTAAACATTGTTTTCAAGTATATTAATCTATTCCAGCCCGACTGTTGAAAATAATATTAAATTTAATATGCCTATTTGTGTTAAAATTAATATATCAAGCATAAGTAATCGCCATTAAGTGCTTGTCTATTAAATTTCATATAAATCACATACGAGAAAAATCAGATAATTCCATTTGACACATATTCAAAATGAGTTAAGCATAGTAATTTTCGATTCCAAATAATAAAACATGATACCTTCTGCCTGTTAACAAAAAAATTAGATTTCGAGGCGAAAAGTTAAATTAAGTAAATAAATAACAGACTTAACCTACAATCAACTGTATTCGAATTAATTTTTTACCATTTCAAGCGTACGTTACATTTCAGTAGCGGCAGTGCGTGTTTGCTTCACACACATGTATATTAAACCTAATACAGATTTTTTTGAAAGTGCCTGTATAAACTATATATATATAACTTTTCCGTTTAAAAATTATCGGTATTAAAAATACACTTTTTTATCTTCTGGGAGTATTTCCAGTTAAAATATTTAAACTCTTGAGTAGAGAAAAATAATATTTGGACCTCTGAAAATTCGGAATATGTACTTTATCTTCAAACCCAATTTATATTCCATTTTCGCGCAAAATGGCATTATTTTCTCCTCGAATTAAGCAGTCTCCCTTCCTTTAATTACGAAAAATATTGCACTACCATTTCCATAATGCTTTCTCTGAAGCAGAATTCTCGCCTGAAATTCGATCCTGGTTCGCGGATATTCATTTCCATCAAGCACCTCCCTGATAAAACGTACACTTCCCTGCAAGCCACAAGGAATCCACTTAAAATTATCTTCGATTCTTCTTGAAATTACTTTCCTGACGAGTTTTCTAATAATCTCTTTTACATAACGTCCAACTATCATGAAAATTAAAAGTCTGACTTTCATTAAAAGAATATTATATAAATAATATTCACGATTAAAATGCACATATATTTCTTGACGATAAACGTGTTTTTGTTGAGGAAGAATTAAATCAAGTTGTTCAATATTATTAATAATCTGAATAAAAATTAGTTATAATCTTTCATACTTTATTTTAAGAAGCAATTAATAGATTATGTAAAACTGACTTTGAATTATATTAAAGAAAGGAAAGGAAATGCGAAAACCATATTAAATTCTTATTCATCCAATTCGCAGTTTGTTCTGAAACACTGAATATACAAGGTTTAAAATTATTCCAGCGTTAATTACTCACTAAACGTTCTCGGTCCCCGACCCGATAAACATTATTTTACATAATTAATTCATTCATCCAGAAACGAGATTATTAATCGGCTTGACTTACTAGACATGCATAATCTTGTGGCAATATTTTCTCAAAACGTTATAAGTTATTTTTAAAATCATTCTTCAAACCAAACACAAGTAGAATTTTTAGTTCAAAAGTATTCCGTTAGTGATTTGCGAAGGTGTAAAAAGCTTCGCATGTCCCTCTGTTGATAAACAATCATCCGACAACTGCTATTTATATATTTTCTTCAACACACCTGTTCTATGTAATAGGTGCAAAAAAGTTGGTAATATTTTCCCGTGCATTAATCGCACATCTCCGAACGAAAAAAATGGAAAAATGTTGAACCGGTCGCTTGTCATTATTACGCGCTTTTTATAAAGCAAACAGCACGTGAAGTAGATTAGCAAGTATAGGACTGCTTCAAAATCAATTTGACAAGCCTTTTTCTTCTTCTTTGGTTCTGGCCTATTGTTCAGGAAGCCATGTCAGATCCAAAATAATAGTTCATAATTCGTTAAATTTTTTTTGCAATTTTAATATAGATTCAATATACATTTTTGCATATTATATTTCATATGCATGTATATTAACCAAATCCCCGTGCAGAAATCGCCCGATTTCAAATGTAATACCCATCTGGCTCCGATTGGGATTCCAGATCGGGCCCTGATAGGTAGAACTCTGTGATCCATGCTTGGGCCAGACCGGGACAGACCGATTTCTTACTCAAACGCCATCTCCATGCGCTCAGAGAACTAGGGCTGCTTATTGTTTTCTGATAGTGAAGTTAGATTAGAATATTACTCGTTTATAATATTCTATCAATAATGATTGAAAAAGCCTAAGGCGAGTACGCCGCATGTTCGGAGGTACTAGCCACCGAGCACTATCCCGTATACCTTGAAGCCTGAGGAAAATGAATGGAAGTAATTACGCTCTACGGCTCACTGAAACCTTACCTCAAATAAAGTAATAATCAATTTAATTGTCTTTTTCAATAAATATAAAAGAAATGATTATAGATGGCAATGTAAGTGTTTCGGAAGTTAAGATTGTTTAACCCGTGCAATTTATGGATTGGGAAAATTAATCTCTAGAAAATCAATTTCCTGCTGACATCAATGCAGTTTCAGATCAAATTAGTTGATTTACAATTACATCAATCAAAAGGAAACTTTGATTCTGTTTTAACAATAAATCTAATATAAAAAGTACAAAAAGGGGACCTTTTCATAATATGCATTTCGGAGTCAAATAGTAAAACCAAAATCCATTCGATCGAAATTAATTAAATGCGTATTCTGTAAATAATATGTTGAATAACGAGAAATATCTTTAAAAAATGGTGTGTCTTGTAAGCGAATTTTTGTATATTTTGATTCTCAGCAAATTAATACAAAAAATAAATAAAACGATCCTAATAAATGATAGCTGAATCTTTTGGCGAAAAGATTTGTTTACCAAAAATATTTTAATAAATTAAGCAAGAAATTAATATTGTTAAATAAAATATTTCTGGTTATTTAACATTTTTTCATAAAAAAAGGCTACCTTGTCCTGGCAACTTATAACATCGATAATAATCTTACGTTTATTAAAAGTATAATTAAACATATTTTCCGAAGCCTGTTCTTTAGGTGACCGCATTAGTTTAATTTTAACATAAAATACAGATGCCCTTATATATAAATATATTCCTTTTCAGCTGTTATTTGTTTTAAATTTGAAACCATGGAGGCTCTAAGCAATATTGATACCTTTACCCGTGAAGAAATTTTTCTATGGCCCAGATCGGGCCCAGATCTGGCAACCCTACCTGAGCCCGATTACTGGTGAAACACGCGGCCTGATAGGTGTCAGATCTGTCCGCCAGATCAGTACCCGACCTGGCCCTGAAGAATTTCCCGTGAAGAGCCATTTTTGAGATTTATCATTTTTTTATAATTTTGTTTATAATAACAATTTGATAATAAGGACAGTGAGTAAATTCAACTATATTTTGTGTACAGGTGCCAAATTATAGCACAAATATGATTAAAAAACCAATCTATTTTTTATTCTTTTTGACTTCTTTCTTTACGATGTCCGCCCCAGTCGTTGGTATTTTCAATTATTGCTCTGATGTGCATCAATGCTTCTTCCGTAGTGATAGTGTACGTTGTACAAGTAACCTAAAAAATAATTTATTAATAAATATTAGTCTGTATATAAAATTAATATAATTTTCAGTGAAGTATCAATGATATAAAAGATAAAATTTGTACCATAAATTTGAAACATTTCACCATCAGTGTTCTGATCCATCCCTTTGTTTAAAAATAAAATACGCAGCTAGGTAATTTCATCAGGTTCATCTTCAAGCAATTCTACTACGACATCCATTTACTCTTCTAATGAATCCGTTAAATCAGAATTTGACTCTTCTGAATTTGCTGAATCAAAATTTGGCTCGATTGAATTTAATGATGTGTAGCCCTCTCTTCTATAGCCTTTCTGAGAATCGACGCCGCGTCGTAGGTAGTTGTAAGAGGAGCTGCGCGTAAAGCGCGTGGTCTGCGGTTGTCACTCAGGCGAGCCCTCAGGCGTAAAGAAACAAAGACGTAGCGGGCTATAATGAGTTAGCTGCCACCCACCGCGTGGCCCCGAAATCGCCACTATTTAAGAGTTTCACTGTATTGTTCTTTTTTCGAGCGCGTGTGCTTACAATTGTTAAGAGTTTTGGATCAAAGTTCTATTCTCAAAATTCGTTTTCCTTATTTTACTTTATGAATATTTTGTAATTAGATATTGATTCACTCTATAGCGCAATTCACTTTTTAGATAGAAATATGCATACCAGGGTGGCCCAAAAATGTATTGCAAAATTGTTTTCACTTTAGTGGACAAGACACCCCCCACGAGAAAGATTCTATTTCCGAAGAAAGAGAATCCATCATTTTTATTTTTTCGAAATTCGAATATAAACACGTGCCATCTGGCTCTTCAATTTTAATCTAATTAAGATGGGGAAAGTTGAATTTTCGAAAAATTGAACTCATGTTCCAAGGTTTTATCAAAACGTGCTAAACTTTTTAGGGATTAAAGAAGAATGTCTACGAAATAAAACCATAATAATAACTTTTAATTCCAACCCACCCTTGCCCTTTCCGCAGCGCCCCAAGTATGACCCAAAATTCCAAAAACTAGATTCTTACGTATTATTGTTACTTTTGAGCAATTTCCGTCGTCTTTTTCTTACAAATAATTAACAATTTGAATATTTCCTATGAATTTTCAAACACATTTTAATTGTTTACACAAATGTAAATGATTTAAACAATTATTTATTCCAAAAATGTAAAAATAATCGTATTTTCTGATTGAAATTTAATTTCTGTCATTTTTTGTAGTAGTAAATTTATCCAAAGACATTATGTAATTATTTCAACAATTATTTATCGTCTATTTTCAAATTTTCTAAAAATTAGGCCAGAGATATCAACATTCTTTTCAAATTAGTATCCTGTGCTACGTTTTGTTAAATAATTACGTAATTTTAATACATTTCTTTTAATGTTTAATAAATTTCTATTTGTTTAAACAATGCATATTTGCTTAAGCAGTTCTTTTTCGTTAACTAAAAAAATGAAATAAAAAATAACACATACAATTATATTTCTGACTGTATAGTGAATAAAAATAATACATAAACCACTTTTTAATTGTTTAAATAAATATAATTCGTTTAAATAATTACTTAAACAAAAATAATTTTTAAATTGTTGATTTTTTAATCAATAATTTTAATTATACGAGGCATTTTTTTCTAGACTGGATATTCTGATAGGAGCCCCAACAAGTATTTTCTAGACTAGCTATTATGATAGGAACCACATCGGAACCCAACTTCAAATAGGGAAAGATGGGGAAATTTTTGCACAGGTAGTAATAATAAAATAAAAAGATTTAATTTTGAGGTTAGAGATTATAAGAAATTCTTACTTAAGTCTATGGTTACATTTGGAATCTGACGAGCATCTGAATCCTCATGTGTAGAATTTAAATCCTCATGATCCATCAGTTCAATCTTCTAAAATTCCTGGAGCTTGCATTTCGGGTTGCATTTCACTTTCTTCTTCATCATCTGCATCACTAACTACATAATTTTCAGTATATAATCAATATCATGGCTAATTTAGCAATTTACTTACCCTTGTTCAGATCACGAAAATTGTATTATACACTTAACTCAGATAATAACCATGATTTTTATCAGAAAGAAGACACTTCATTTGACAGCAAGGCAATTTCCCTAAATCGGAACTAGGTGGCGTTGCAATACCTGAACCGATCTGGCTCGGGTCTGGGCCATGGAATTATCTCGATCTGGGATGGAACATACTAAAGATATCAGGGCCCGATCGGTAATCGGAAAAATATATGGCCATTTCTGCACGGGTATTGACAATTCCAAAAATTGAGATGGCCGTCGAAAAAAAGGACCATTCACAAGTTTTGTGTTTCATTGGCGAAAGTCATAAATGGATTAGAATGAGGCTGATCGGGTATTGATCGGACAACGGTTGAGAGACCTGACCTGGCCTTGGTCTGAGCGTGTGTTCAAAATGCGATCTGGCCCCGATCGAGATTCACGATCTGGACGAGGCCCGGTCTGGCCCCGATCGGGGCCAGATCAAAATTTATATACGGGTCTTAAAAAATTCAGGTAATTTAACTTTACACGAAGTTATAAATAATGTTGGCAGTAATTATCATATCTAAATAATAAAGCATAATATTTGTTTCGAATTAAACATAAATTATACTGAGGTTTAAGTGGACAAGTACAATCAATCGAAGAATTACGACACCTAACCTAAAAGCAGCAGTGTTTACGTTAAAATTCTGATATTAACAGTGAATAAAAATTAAATCGATCAATTTTAGGTTGTTACTTTAGTTTTAAATATTTGACAAAGTGATCGACAAGAAATTCAAACCGTCTCTGGGTTAGCCCCTTGAATAGCTTGCAAAAGGTTAAAGTCAGAGAAATCGGGTGGAATCCCTTCCCTCCGGACTATGGAATAAATTGGACTGATGAGTTCCTCCATGCTTTGAGCAAAAACGGCATCAAAAACATCGAGTTGAAAAGATGGTGGACGAAATGCAGAGCCACGTCAACGAGACCGTTAATGATCTCGTATGTAAGTCGGTAATTACACCAGTGTGCGGAGACAGTAGTGCGGGCTGACGTGGGAGACGCATCCAGCCTGTCGAACACCCATCTTGACAGGAGATTCTCTGCCATTTCTGCCATAAACCAAGCAAATGGAACTCTAAGAAGAACCGAAATGAGCAACCCTTTTTATTGGTGAACAAGATCCGTCGTTTTCTTCGACTTTGAGAAATTCATATCCAAATATAAACGATCATAAAGACTGAACTTCTTCGTATCCCATCTTAGGCTCACCCAAAAACCCTCAAAAAAGAAAGCCTGCCGGGCCTCGCGAATTTTTAGGTTTTTTCCAGTCCTGGTACAAATTATGAAACAAAAATTCCGAGAGAAAATTTGACTTGCTAGTTTGATCCCGCCAAGAAATGCTAGCGAAAGGATTCAGAACCTAAAAAAGTTCTTGAGGTTTGAACCCCGTTTCCTGATTCGAATTTGGGAACCCTTGGTGGAAATCGAAGTTTCGTCAGAAGGCACACACCATCCCAACGCATAAGTGATCTCCAAGGCCCTCTCATCATTGACTGATTAGACCCAGTTTTGAAGTCCCTTTGTGCCCAAACCAAGCCTCGCACAAGTCTGCCAGTGGACCTGCTTATGCCATTGTGCATCATTACGTATTGCCGGCCGCTTTACAGGCGGTGCGACACTCCGTTTACACCTAGTAAAATAGTTATTATGCATGTACACTGAGAGACTTTTTGTTAGAATAAATGATAAAAATGAATGAGAATTTAATATAATATCGGTTCAAAATAGGGAAAACAGGGTTTCCCTATCAAAAATGAATATAGCTATTTTCAGCCATCAAAGCTAATATTTTTGTTTAAACAAATGGAAAGGATGTTGTATTAACTCTTATAAAACTTGCGAGAATTTCACATCCACTATATCAAAGTTGGCAAACGAAGTTTAAACGATAGTAATACATTTTAATTGAAAGAGTGAAAACATCTTTTGAAACTGACACCTAACACCAAAACCCCACGGCTAACTTACATTATAGAATATTTACAAAAATCTCGGCCCTTTTTCACGAGTGATTTGTTGCTTCAAAAATTTTGTTAATAGACAGTATACACATTTTATCACTTTCAATGATTAGATTGATTTGTTAACAAATAAATTTTTTTTAAAGAAACTGATAATATTCTTGTATCAATAACATTCTCTGATTTGATATCTCAGTAACTCAGTATAATAAACTTGATTGTATGTAGATGTAATATTTTATAAATTGTACTCATTGAATTAAATCTTATTACTTTAGTGTATACATTTCGTGAGAAAGAATTCATAATATTTTTAATCCCATGGTAAATGAAAGAATTGAAAATAGAAAGAGTTAACTTTTATTTAACATGCTGTGAATCATAACCTCTCGGCTCGATCGGAAAATGGCGGAAACAAGCGAGGAGCATTCTCAAACGAAACTATATGAAAAATCACGAATAATGATGATGATTTCAGTAAAAAGAATATTATTTTTTCAGTGTTTCACTATTGACAGAATGATTTTTAACCAATGTTTATTCTTTTTGAAATTTTCCCTCTGTTTTGACTTTCAGGCCATACCCCTTTGTTGCTGTCGGTACTCAGGTAGTAGCGTAATGTCCCTTTGTAGATCGGATGCGGACCCTTTTTCCTGGGAGTTCAGTATCAATCAAAGTTCAGACAAGTGTAGTCTTTCTATCTCTTGGACCTGTTTATGTGAATCAAGTGTGCTATTCGAGTGAATGTTATGTTTCGTAACTTTAACTTTTTTAACTTAAAGTCTGTATTTTCTTTGCTTTTGGTTTTGGTGAAGTGATTTTCCCGATTCAATCCTCTTCTGAAGTAATGAAGTAACAATAATATTTCGTATTTAGATTACTACTTCGTGGTCGTCGTGTTTTAAGTACTCGTATGATAATATTAAACTTCGGTACTGCAATACGAATAAGTCTAATAATACCTAGATTTTCCCTATTTTTGAACGATATTATCCTAAATTCTAACTGATTTTTTTCATTTATTCTAACAAAAGGTCTCTCAGTGTATTTTAACGTGTAACAGCAAACTTTCTTCCTCATTTCCATTAAATATTTAGTTCACCCCTGTCTTCGTATCAGAAAAACAATTTTCAACATATTTTTACCATGCAGTAAAATCCACCGGAAATGGTTCCTACGCCCCAGACTGTTTAGGTTCCGAAACCTGGTATTTATTGTCACGGTCAGTTCCAAAACCGACACTAAGTCCAGGTTTTACCGTGTATAAAAGAAAAAAAAACGGTCAAAAACTTCATTTTTACCATAAAAACAACGTCAGAGCTATCTTAACATTTTTTGTAATCAGAGAAAAATACTAAATAATTTTTTCACTACGAGAAAGGAATTTCGTATTTAATAATTTAGGAAACACAAAACTAGAGATCTTCCGCGGCAATATTGTTAAGCAATTTCGAATTAAAAACGCTTCGAACCAGGGTACAGGGGTAAGTGTTAGGGGTTCATTCACCTGCTTCTGAACTCTTTTGAATTACTTTAATTCTTTAGAATTTTTCAAACATTTTTTTTAATTATCTGGAACTCTCTTGGATTCTCTTCAGTTCACCTAATATTCTTTTGAATAGTTTGAATTACCTATAGAATTATGGTGTACATACAAATTTCTGTTGGTTAACCCCTCGATTTCAAATATAATTGTTTGAAATTCAAACTTTTATAATTAGGTGCAAATTTTAATGCCACACCTTTAGACTGGAATAATTGTCCAATTTCTAATTTAAAAATCATAATTACAATATAATCCTTAAAATTAGACCACTGGTGATATTCTAGAGTTATTTGTTTTACATCAAATAGAAAAGAAAAATACAAATAATAATAGTATTTTAATGTTGCTGGAATTTTAATGAAGGTCCATGCAAAACACTGTCCCTTCTTATTATATTTCGCGGAAAATGGCAATTTCTGTAAATGATATGAGAGATAGATTTTCCGATCGAATAAGAAGTGATATATGCCCTCGCGAAAGGGAACGAAAATACACACCAGTCAGCTGGTGATAAAAGTGCACTCTGGGCTAATGCCAAAAACGACTCGTTAGAAAGGAGGTCAGCCATTGAATTCCTATGAGGTTTCTACATCCTTTGCTTCGTAAGGAGAAGATAAATTAAGAAGCACTTTGAATTGTTCCAACTTCCTTTATTTATTTTATAGGAGTCTTACATCGCGGAGTCTAATTACCTCGAGAGCTTTGAAATTTAAGGACCCTATCTTCGATTAAATTTGTAAGATAAAATTCCAGTGCGGTTATGCGTATGGTTACTCAATTAATTTGCATCCACTAAACTTCATAACTTTATGTTATCAGAACATATTTGACATTTTCAGTTCCAAATAATTATCTAATATTTGATCAATTTTATCCCGAAATTTTATCAAAATTTTATGCAGCGCTTTTATACAGATTTCGGATTTTCTATTTGATCCGCAAGTTGCGATCAGATAATGATCCAATTCATAAGATCAATTGTCTGTCATGAATTTTCATGAGTAGAAATTGTCGGGTGTCAGTTGTTATTTCATGATCATCTACATGCAAAATTGTCTAAAACACTGGACTAGGTAAATCTATAACAACTCTTTAAGAAAGTAAAAATTAATTTCCAGAGTTGAATGTTAGTTTTTTTCTTAGTTCTTCTTTAATCATAATGTGCCCCCTAAGGGTTTACATGACTTCCATTCCTTACAATCTTTCCGTTCATATCTTTATTTTTTTACAATATTATCCTTTCTATATATACAATTATTTACAACTATTTACATAAAGTCTTATATCTAGTTCCTTATTTCTATTTCCTGCGATAGCGCAATTTAGGACTTATTAGCAAACGAGTGAGCGCGTGAACGAAAGCGAGAGTGCACGCAAGAGAGAGAGAGAGAGAGAGAGAGAGCATGAGAACGCAAACGCATCTTAGTCTACTTCACTTTTACTTTACCATTACTTACCATTTTTACGCTTCTAATCTAAGCGACTTCCTTTTCCTTTTTCTTTCACTTTTTTCACTTTTTTTTTCATCTTCCCATAGAATCTTAACCACATTTTCTTGCCAGCTTCCTTTGTCTTCCATTCCTCTCCTACATCCTTCCCATACATGCTCCCATGTTTCCTCCTCCCATTCACATATTCTACACTTTCTGTTCTCTTCTTTTTCCCAGTACATCCCCTCTCTTAC
Source organism: Belonocnema kinseyi (assembly GCF_010883055.1). Classification (NCBI taxonomy): domain Eukaryota; kingdom Metazoa; phylum Arthropoda; class Insecta; order Hymenoptera; family Cynipidae; genus Belonocnema; species Belonocnema kinseyi. The sequence continues at coordinate 68,452,758 of NC_046658.1, forward strand.
CTCGTTTCCCAATCTAAATCTTGGTATTCTGGTCCACCTTCTCTCTCCCCATCCCTTTTCTAAATACTTTGGTACCCCTTCCTTTTTTATCATCTTATACCATTTATTGTATTTTGATTCCTCAATCGCCCCCCCCCCATCTTTCTATTAATTATCTTTCCCTCTCCCTTTTTTCCAATTCTTCATAGTTTACTTCAGTCCCGTCGTCTATTTCTCTATAATTAAAGAACTCCCTCCTTTCTTCTTCTCATCTCGTTAATTCGATCGCCCTCCCTCTCCTCTCTTCTACCTTCTTCAAACACTTTCTCGCCAACTCTCCTCCCTTTCCCTCCCTAAGCTTCGTCTTAAGTTTCCATGCCCTCTTTCCGGCTATCAAAGTTAACTTATCCCTTTGCGTTTCTTCACTCACCATATATCCTGGCGTCCTCCAGTTTGCTTCTAGTGTCCACCTTATATATCTTTCTTGTAAACTCTCAATATCTTTCCTTTCTTTCCATCCCCATATCTCTGCTCCATAACCTAATACCGGCCATACCAGCGTATCAAATAACCACATTCTCCTTCTCCAATTGTTTTAACCTTTTTCCTATTCCCCATATCTGTTTTATTACCCCTGCTGCCTTTTTTATCCTTTCTCTTATATGACCTGTATGATCTCCATTCGTTTGCAAGATGTATCCCAAATGTTTATACACTTTGACTTCTTCTAACTTTATTCCTTTCCATCTCCCTGTCCATTCTTTCTTCCTTCGCCCTCCTTTTTTAAACCTCATTATCTTTGTCTTTTCTACATACACATTCAGCTTTTTCCCATCTAAGTATTTCTCTAATCCTGTAATTAATCCCGCCATCCCTTCTTCATCCTCTGCCATCAAAACTATGTCGTCTGCGTATGCCAGTGTATATATCTTTTCCTTCCCTATTCTAACTCCTCCCCAACCCTTTCTCCTCATTTCTTCTTCCAATCTGATATTAATAAATTAAATAAAAGTGGGATCAGAGGACACCCTTGTCTCACACCTCTCACCAACCAGAAACTATCTCCTACCTTTACCCTGCTCTTTGTCTCTCTAAAAATTTCTGATACTCTCTTTATTAATCCATCTCTTATCCCCTTTGTTATCATAACTTTTTCTATTTCTCCTCGGTCTAATGAGTCAAACGCCGCTTTTAAGTCCACGAACATTGCTACCATTGCCCCCTTTTCTCTTTTGATTCTCTTATTTACTAGATACGTCACCCCCCCCCCCCAATAATCTTTAACCTCCTTTCCCTTGTTTTTCTTTACTATGGGTATAACTACTCCTTCTTTCCATAACTCTGGCCACCCCTCGCCTCTCCATACTCTATCACATTTTATCCATGCCCAATCCTCTAGTTCCTCCCCTCCATATTTCCATACTTAATTTGGAATCTCATCTATACCAGGTGCCTTTCCATCCTTCATTATTCCTAAAACTTTAACTATTTCTTCCCTTGAAATGTCCTCTTCCTCATCTCTTTCCCTACCATATTTTCCTCCCTTTACAACTTTTCTCTTTACTCCTCCTAGCAAATCCAAAAAATATTTCTTCCATTCTATCATTTCAATATTTTGGTTTACTCTTTTTCTTCTTTTTCTTTCTCTGTTCACTATCTTCCATACCTCTTCTTCCGTCCTAGCCTTCTCTGCCACTTCCTCAAACCTTTTATTCTCTTCCTCTTTCTTTTGATAACACAACTCAGTATACTCTTTCTTTTTTTTCCTATATTCTTCCCCATTACTTTGTTCTTTTCTCCACTTTCTTAATTCCTTTCTGTCCTCCTTTTTTTTCTCTTTGCAGTCCTCATCCCACCCACTTCTATTCCCCCCTTTACTAACTTCATTTTTGTTTCTGCACTCTAATCCTATTTTTATTTCTATCATTTTTCCCATCTCCTCGTCCACATTTCCCTCTCCCATTTTGATATTTCTTATTTTCTCTGTAAACTGTTCTTTTCCTTCCCTTGTCCAATCCCCTTTTCCTTAACTTTTTACATTTGCTCCCCTTTTACTCATATTGCTATTGCTTTTTTGTTCCTCTAATGTCACTATTAAGGGAAAGTGATCCGAATCAATATATTCACATACCTCTAGTTTCTTAACCTTCTCTTTTACCTCATCATCCACTATCACATAATCAATTACCGTCCCCCTTTCACTTCCTGAGCGTGTATATTCTCCTTTTTCATCCCCTTCTATATTCCCGCTTAAGATATACCATCCCAACTCCTCCAAGCTCTTCAACAACTTTTTTCCCTTCCCATTTAGTACCTTATCTTTGGATTTTCTTCCTCTCTTCTCTCCCCATTCCCTCCCTCCTCTGTCTCCTGTTCTCGCATTGAAGTCCTCACCTATTATCATCCTAATCTCTCCTTTATTTTCTTCAATAATTTCTTTAATCTCCTCTGCTTTTTCCTGTACTTTACCTTTCACATAAATCCAAACTACCTTCCACTTCTCTCCTCCCATCATTGCCTCTTCTAATATTACTCCTTTTTGTTCATTTCTGTCTTTCTTATCTTTCCCTGTCATACATTTATTCCTTACTCCCATCACCATTCCTCCCATTGCTCTACCCTTTTTATTCTTCCTCTTTGCATTTTGCACTTGCCCTTTGTAACCTCTCGGTAACCTTCCCCTTAGAGTTTCCCATCCCTTTTCATCTAGCCACGTCTCCATCATTATGACTACATCCCATTGTGTCAAATTTCTCATAAACTCCCAATCCTTTCTCTCCAATCCTGCTATGTTCCAGTAACAAATCTTCCATTCTTCCCTACTTTCGTTTCTCATCTTTTTTTCCTTCTCACTATTTCTTATTTTCCTATCTCCCGTTTCTTCTTCTTCTAGTTTCCCTGCACCTCATTTCTTACTATCTGTTCCCTTTCTTCATCCCAATTTATACTACATCTTCCTTTCTACCCATGTCAAATCATCCTCTATTCTCTCTGGTCTACCATATAATAAGCTCTTCCTTGTCATCACCTTCCTCTTATGTTCCTATTTCTTTAGTTTCACCAGTACCATTATCTACCCTCTTCGCACTTGCCTTCCTACATTTCGCATTCCCTCTATCTCTACCTTAGCATCAATCCTTTTTAGTACTTTGTCCACCCCTTCCTTCAGCTCCTTCCCCTCTAATCTTATACTCTTTATCACTATGTTTAATTTTCTTTCGTCCCTCTCTTTCCTTTCTATTCCTTGTTCTATTTTTCTCAGCCTTTCCATCTCCTTATTCCCACTGTTGCCCCCACCACAATCCCCGTTTGAGCTTTCGAGTTTCTTCGTTCTACCTCTCATCTCCTCTACCTTTGTATTATTATCTTCTTCCTGCTACTCTAGTTTTTGCTCCAATGACTGCATCCTCTTTTCTAACTTTTCCCTGATTTCTTCCCAATTTTTTATTTCTTTCTTAACTTCAGCCATTTCCGCCTAATTTCCTTCTTTAACTCCTCTCCCCTTTTCTCCTGCTTTTCTTCATAAATCCCCATTACCTCTATCATCACTTCTCGAATTTCCTTTAGTCTTTCCTCTTTCATCGACGCTTCACTTTCATCTCCGCTACTGTCAGCACCCTTACTATTATCGCTCTTCCCTACAAACTCTGCTTTTCCGACGGCGATCTAAACATTTTCTCATATTTTACGCTCGCCCCGATATCTTCCTTCTCTTCACTGCTTTCCCTCTCCCTTCTTTCCCTTTTGATAAATGCTTCTATTGACCCTACGCTTTTTGATGATAATCTTTCCTTTTCTATAGTTTTTTTGTACTTCCCCCTTGCCCTCCTTGCCTTTATCTCTTCTTTCGGCATACTGAACAATTCCTGCTCTAACTCTGTTTCTTCTGCGGAGATACTCGCTCCGCTAGCCATGAATCAAATTCAAACTTTTCCGCCTTCTATACTTCCGTGCCTCTATCTACCGTCGCTGTCTGGTACCTGTCTCGCCTTTCTATGTCGCTACCCAACCCTGCTACCACCAATCCGTCAACACAATCCTCCCATCCTAGCACAAATCTCCAAAGAAACTTCCACACAAATCTGTCTCAATCCTCCAAAATATCTACTTCCCCTTTGCAATCTCACAATCCCTCAATTAGTCTCTTACATCCAAACCCTTCTACTCACTTCCACAATCCACTCACCTCAAATTTCACCACAATATCAGAAAAACTCAGCATCAACAATTCCCAATACTGTACACTTTCATGCCGGAAACGGAAGTCCTTTTTTTTCTTAGTTACAAATGCATTTTTAAACTGCAAATTTCACTATTCCAGTTTAAGATTCATTATTTTATTCTAAAATTGATGTCATCGTTTTAAAATTCTTTTGGTTGAAAGTTAATTCATTTTGGTGTAAAAGTATACTGGTGTCAAAACCTACATTTAGTGAACCTCCATTTAATCTTTCCGAGATTGATGGGCGAGCTGCAGGGAATGTGCGGTGCTCACTCATGCGACACGCGATTAAGCACGATTGTGAACTCATGCCGAGCAGTAGTGGGTCTCCGATGCTTACTAAAGCTAATCTGACTGATCGGATTATTTTGTGCGATCAGGCATTAACAACAGCGCCATCTGACATGCGAATATATATCGCGAAGTAATATCACGAAATTATTGGAGCAATGTTTATGAACAAGAGCAGTGATTATCAATTAATTTTAATCAAAAATATTACTCTATTGTTTAAAGTAATTATTTACGATAAGATTTCTTGTTAATATTTAATTGAAATTCAAATTTTCTCTGAATTAGTGGCACTGTCTTAGTCAACTAACAGGCTCTACAATTCGACAACGAAAACCTGTATTTTAATTGTGTTTTACGTGGATAGTTAATCTAATAAGGTAAGGGGGGGGGGGGGGGGGGGGGGGGGGGGGGTATCGCCAACCAGTGGGACAAAGGTGATTTTCCTTATAGCATGGCTATTATTTAACAATTTCAGATCTACTTTGTATAAAATAAATGTATTTTATCAGGGAGATAGTGTTACTTACTAAAATCTTGAAAATTGACGTTGCAAAAGAAAAATTATGCAGAAAACAGTTTTTACCTCGAAAGAATGGAAGTTTCGCGGATAGAAATATAATGTTTTCAACTGCAATGACAATACTTACTGTATAAAAATTTGATATTTTGACAGATAAAACAATAGCACACAATCTAATCATAGTAATTCGACGTAATTCAAGTCCAAAGTATATAAAATCTCATAAATTATTGAGACCTAGCCAGGGGGGCAGGCCCGACGAAAATAATATTTACAAGTTCTTAGGTTATACACGTGTCACAAGTTTCGTCGATAATTGATCGGGAATGTAGAACAGCCACTTATCTGCTGGGCTACATGGAAGAAACTATTAAACATGGACATAGGAAACAAGGGACTAGGCATGCCATTGCGGGGGTGATGCAACGAGGAGGGAGATCCGCCACCTTTTGATGTCCCGCGATAAACATGGCAGCGCCCAAATGTTTGTATTTTTATGCACAGTTTGTCGGCAAAAATGCTCGTGCGCATAATCTAATGGCACATCGTAAGATGGCGGCTCTCCCCGCTCATGGAATTATCCCCCCTCCCGTGGATTCAATCCCGCTCGACCAAGTTAGGATGGCATACCTAGTCCCGCGTTTCCTATGTCCATGCTATTAAATATTATTATTATCGATCCGGTCGGTATGCAGTTTTCTTGTATTGGTACGATAGAAACATTGCGTAAAGTCCGTTTCTAGTAGAATGTCAACGAATAAGAGGTTATATTACAGCTATCTCTATTTTTATTCAAAATAACTTATTATTCTCGTTGGATATCTTTAAAGGTAATTTTCCAGTACATAATATACCACAGAATCAAACCATCATATTTTCTTATATGTTTTGACTTTCATAAAAAGCTGCATCCGGCTTTGCCATCCGGTGAGGGGCAGAGCCGAGGAAATATAGCTTGTTAGAAATAATTGAATTACATAATCATTGCTTTTTTCATGTGATTAATACTTATAGAAATATGATATAAAATAATGTAAAACTCGAAATGAGAAAAAATGGATCAATTGTTTCATCTTATTAACTTGAAAAAAATCATTGACTGTTAACTGGTTGGCGCTGCCCCCCCCCCCCCCTCCCCATCTTATCCTATTTGTAAAAGTAAGTGATTTTCTGTGAAATAACGTGCAGTTGTTTGGTAAATAGAGTCATGGGGTTTTTGGATACTGCGATCTTCGAATGGTTTATGCACGCCCCTGATTGTTTACGTACGGAGAGCCTGGATTTTATGATACTGTCAGTCCCAAAATTAACATTAAATTCAGGTTTGACTGTATTATATTTTTGGTGGAAATTAATCTTTTTGATTAAAAATTTCATTATATGGTAAAAGATGTCATTATTTTTTTTTTAATTCAATTATTTCGTTGAAGATTCATTTTTTTGGGTTGAAAAATCATCTTTTTTGTAGCTAAATCGACATTTTGGCTTGAAATTGTGACTATTCGATCAGGTACCCGTGCAGAAATCGCCCGATTTCAAACGTAATACTGATCTGGCTGTGATTGGATTTCCCGTTCTGGCCCTGATCGGTAGAACTCTGTGGCCCATACCTGGGCCCGAGCGGGCCAGACCGAATTCCTACTGAAACGCCATCTCCATGTGCTCGCAGAACTAGTGCTGCTTGATGTTTTCTGATAGTGCAATGAAATTCGTATACATACTACTCGTTTATAATATTCTATTATTGATTAAAAATGCATAAGGCGAGTAAGCCACGTGTTCGGAGGCACCAAACACCCGCCAGGATACATTGAAACATGCGCGAGGAAGATGAGAGTAAGTAATTACACTCTGCGGGCTCATTGAAACCTAACCTCAAATAAATTATTCATTAATCAAATTGTTTCAGGTAAAATTAGTATATTTACCAATAGATGAGTCAAATTAACAAATCTATTGACAAGAAATGGATTGCAGCATGCACAAAATTGTAATGTTTTTAGATTATGAGAATAAAATATGTGATGCAATCGATAATGTTGTTGAAACTTTGATTCTGTATTAATAATAAATTCATTACAGAAATACATTAAGGACAAATTTTCATAACATGAATTTCAGAATCGAGTCGTGCAATCAAAATGCAAAATGCCAATTGAGTAGGGATTCAAACAAGAGCTAGATGCTCAACTGCGCATGCGGCGCATTCGGCATCTAATTGATTTCGCGCGAAGTTTAAAATGCTAAACAAAGGTATTTTTCTTTTTTATTATAAACAATGACATTTCAACTTATAAAAATGTCCATTAGGTCGAAATTAATTAATAATAATAAAAATTAATTAAATGCATATTCTGTAAAAAATATTTAAAATAACCAGAAATAAATGATAGATTAATTTTTTGGCGAAAATATTATTTACAACCACCTTTTCGAGTTTCTCAAGAAGTAATGCAATTGACAGAAAATTGAATTTATTTACAGTAAAATGTTAATAAATCGTTAGTCTTAGGTTATTTCCCGATGATTTTCTGTGGAAAAATTCGAAAATGTCAAGTTCTAGGGAATCTTTTTGGAAAAAAACTTTTTCTAATTTGTTGAGAAGTTTTATAGACAAGGCTTTCTTCAAGAAATTAAAATTGTTTATTAAAATATTTCTGGTTATCATCCACTTTTTTTATAAAAGCAAACCTTCTCTTTTCGTGCCTGTGATACTTTATTTTAATACTGGTTTCCAGTTTACTTATATTAAATCTCCATTCGTGAAATTCACGAATGGATTATAATGAGATAGATCGTGTACCGATCGGGCACCGATGGAGCACCGATTGGGTTTCCCGATCGGGTGCCCCGACCTGGCATCGATCTGGGCGTGCATTTCATCCGCGATCTGGCCCCAACCTGGATTCCCGATCTGGACTGCTCTGGCCCCGATCGGGGCTAGATCGAGATTTCTGCACGGGTAGTGATTGTGAAATAGCCTAATAACATCTGCCAGTTGACAGATATGAATGAAGTTGTTTAAAAACTGATTTTGCATCCGCAAAAGTGGATCATTTTAATCTGAAGTTGATAATCAGAATGATATGCAACGGTTTGATATCTCGGAATTTACGGTGTTTGTATAAATATTTATGCAATATGGGGTTTTATAGGTACTGCACTTTTTATCATTACTAAATGAATAGAATTACGTGACTGAATATATAATGACAAGGGTATACGATCGATATTTATGTTTTATGGATTTATGGAATGCCGTAATATCTTTTTTAAGAAATATGGAGTAATTTATTGTCAAAAAAGTATGTTATACGTTACAAGATGCAATGGACCTGACTGCACGTTCAAATGTTACATATGTGGATGGAAGTATAGAGGTGCACAATGTCTCTTAAAAGCCCCGCGTTAAATGCGTGTACGTAACCCAATTAGATAGCTTTCACAATGCATTTCAAGGAATGTATGAAACGACATTAAGCGAGACTGACATTCTTTTGATTGAATATGCCTTCAAATTCATACATGTATGTAAACCGAAGCAAATATAATAAGCGCCCTGAGCATCTCTGGCGTGTAAACGTGTGTTCATGTAATAGTTATCGATTAGTTCGTTAATTCTCTTCTCATGAATAGGAAAACATTCCTGTTAATTATCCTCTTCTTGTCTTATTTGTTAAAGATGTAGATTGTATAAAATATCAGAGAAATCGTTATAGTCCAGGGATCTCGTATTAAAAAGGTCTTTTCATAATATTTAGTATAGATAAATTTTGAGAAAAGTAACCAAAAATAGAATCTTTTATCTCTGATTAGCGTTAAGTTATAATTATGTAAAGAACCCGGATTTTTTCAAAAAATAGCCGAAAACCCCAATCCTAATGTTTCTATCTGTCTTTGGAATCTGTTCATTTTTCAGAAAATCCCGTGTAGAAATTCCCCCGGTTGGTCCTAATACCACAAGGTTTCTGGTCGGATCCCGGCCGGGCTACTCTTGGCTGGGTTTCATGGACAGGAACCGGGCGGGAGCCGGCCGGGCTACATTTTTCTCGAATCACGAGGTCCGGGGCCGGCCGATTACTGGCCGGGCCAACCTTGGTTATATCCCATGGTCGGGATATTATCAAAGACGTGATTATGGATGCTAGATGAATTATTATTTGAAAATTATAATTTAAAGATTTATTAGATCAGTTAAACAAAAATGAGCTTTTTCAATTCTTAAAAAAAAACATAAAAATTTTTCGAATTATTTAACATTTTCAATTAAACCGTTATCGATTCTGCTATGTGTCTGTCGTCTGCATAGACACTCAGTAATTTTCAGTTTCGCACCTGGAACGATGATGCTCCTTGCACTCACGTCGCGTCGTCTCTTCGAAGTTCGCAAACAAAATCGAGACTCATGCTTAAAATCAACCTTATTTCAGTGATTAGTTTGAGACCCTTAGTGCGCAAATAATTGTTATTTTAAATTAAAATATAGTCTGGTGTATACAGTTTTTACTTTCTTCCTTCCTAACCTTAAATCACCACGTGGCATTCAAATTGCTATGGGATTCTATCATCAGGGAATACAATTCTACTCCAATTTTCTTGCCAGAATTGGTTCAATTAATTTGAACTTTTAAAGTTCATTGTAATCTTTACGATGAGCCTTAAAAGACAAAAAAAGTTACCAATTTCTCGCCCGAAGCAACATTTCTTAACCGCTTTTTGGCCGGATTACCCGACCGGATCTCGGCCGGTATTGAAGCCGGGATCCGACAAGTTTACCGTGACGTTTTTAGCCGGATCCCGGCCGGATTTCCCGACCAGCGCCTGGCTTAAAGCGGGGCTATCCGGCTTGGACCCGGCCAGATCCCTGATTGGATTCTTACTCGGGATGGTCCGGATTTTAATTAAAGTCGACGAAATGTCGAGTCATTCTAAAAAGAAGCAGCAATAGGCCATAGGTTATGGCCTCTTAAAATTGACCACTTTTATTTTATTTTTCAGGACAAATTACTCGTATTCAGTTGTTTCAAAATACTTTTTATTTTCGCAGAAAAAGCCATGTAAGTTATGCCAGAGAAGAAGTTGTAGTGCAGGGAATCATACGTAAATTTAAAAAATATAATCGTATAGGCTGCATGGATGAAGAGTTATAATTTGAAGAAAAAAACACATTTTTTGCTATTTGGAGCTAATTTAGCCACAAAGTTTTTGTAAGCCAGCTCATTGCATGCATATCCTACAGAAAAACGGTGAGGGGTAAATTACAAATAGGTAAATTTGGCGTAAAGTAAAAGAAATGTTTTAGCTCTTACAGGTTACGAGTCATGAGCATAAAAATTTGATCCTTTTCATTCGGAAGGCTCTGTTTGTAGGGGAAGGTGGGGCGATGCGGTGCACAAAATCTTTGAAGCTAATTAGGCTGTAACCTGTAAGAACTTGTAGAAACAATTATTATTTAAACTCTTCTCCAATTTATCATTTAAAAGTTGCAAATATGTTTTTGTAAATCGAGTGAACTAATTTTTGAGAAATTAAGTATCAAGCACTGTAGGTTAGGTGGGGTGATATGGAACACACGGCGGGTAAAACAGAACGCATGGTGGGGCGGTATGGAAAAATTGGAACATCAATTTTGATTTGCAAATAATATTGAAAATTAAAAGAAAGTAAGCAACAAATCAAAATTTATGCCATGGAACACGAACTCGAAAAGATATAATGTTAATATACGAACTTTAGCCAGGGCATAACCTAAAGAAGTAAGGCAGAGGAAGGATGAAAGGCATTAGAGGAATTTAAAATAATAAAAATTAATCTGAAAATCAAATGTAAAGAAAAATATCCATATTACTTGAAAGCTTACGTAGATAAAAGGATGAAAAAACTAAATTTGAATACGACATTTATTTGTTTGATAGTTGTTATTATTTTTTTAATTCAGCACAAATTGGAACTTAAGTTTTTCGTACATAAAGAATTAACGAAAAGAAAATTAAACTTCCTTCGATAAACCGTTTCTGTTTTATTATTTTGCACATATTTAGCATTTTTGCGACAAAGTGTTGTTGTCGTAGCTTCGTGCTTACTTTCAGCTTGGCGGTAATTTAACATTTAACTCACCGTTTTTTATACTTTCGATTGCCCTTTTCAAACTTTCCTCAGGCCAATTTTGTCTACTAGTCTTCATTTGATAATTTCGACCGGCTACACTGACAGTGAGTACGACAAGTTAAATTCGCGGATGTTCTGCAGTTCCATTCCGCCCCATTCAGCTTGTTGCATCTCGCCCCCAACGGCAATTTTATTTCAAATCCGTAAGTTTCTTTTCTAAATAATTTATAATTATAAATATAATTTATAATGTCAAGAACAGAAAATTTAAACTTCATTTTTTTAAACTTTTGTAAGGGAGAATGGAATAAGAACATTATTAGTACTTTATTTTCTCTCGAAAATAAAACTATTCATGAGTTCTGAAGTACTAAAAATTTACACTTAATTTCTGATACAATGTACATAAAATATAAATTCTTTTTGCACTTTCCTCAACTCATTAGACATATTCTTATTTTATAAATTAATATCAAACTTAAAGTGTGAATATTATTCCAAATATAGTAACGTTTTATTTTACCCGTCTGTTCCGTCGCACCCCACCTTCCCCTACTGGCAAATGTACTGGGACCGTATTTACGCATTTTGGTGCCATATGTGCATTTTAAATTATTTAAAAAGACACCGTTTTCTAGTTTTTCGTTAAAAAAAATTGTTCGAATGTTCTGTTGTCGAAAGTGAATGAAGAAAAAATATAAATTAATTGGGTTTAAATTGTTTATTTATTATTTATAAAAAATCGTATTGAAGAGATTAGTTTTATAACGCTCTATTATATTTTATGTTATAAATATCGAAAAGTGATAAACTAATCAACTCAGAGGAAACTATTATTGTTATTTATTGATTATAAAAGAATATCAAACAAATTAATTATGTAATTATGCAATTGACGAAAAAATAATTGACTGATTGATTGAATAATTTACTGGTAAATTACTTAGTATTAGGATATAAATTACATCTTAGAAACTCGAGAATTCTTCTGTAAAATAAACTCTTTTTCACACCATACCGGAGGTAGAGTACTACGCACTTTTTATAGTGGTTTCCCTACTAGGACTAGGACATCGGAAATCGTGATTCGAAATATTATAGTAATAGAGAACAATAAACAATTACAGAAAAATTTTCAACTTTTTATGGTGTGGTCCATCTCCTGATATTAAGTAATTTATCAGTTAATCATTCAATCAATTAGCCTGTTATTTAATTATTTCTTTCATCAATTGCATAACTACGTAATTTTCTCACAGGAAATGCATCAAATATGCAAACAATTTATAGTGTAAAGAATGTTTTTTAAACAATGCTTAAATAATTATTTATGATGAAAGCGTCAAAGATTCAAGGTGCAAACTCATGGTCTATAAGAGTTAAAACGGTTTTTGGAACTTTTGTCAAAAATATTTCCGCGGCGCATCGTAGTAATTTCTGGAAAAATTGTAATTTTCATGAGGACCCCTTGATATATCTTTTTCGCATTAAGTACTTAATACTGTGACAAAGTACCAGATGCCTGAGCTATTAATAATTTTGTAGGAACAAAGAAATGCGTGGACGTTTAGACATTTTTTTAGAGCCAGAAATGAAATTGAACTTATTTTTTTGACTGGGAATTTGTTTCATTTTAAGTAGAAAAATTCATTATTTAGCCACTTTATTTGGCATCGCACGAAATAATGTAATTTTTAATTAGGGTTTTAAATGTTTAAGTTTTGAGACTGAGTTTGAAATTTTAAATAATTGTAAATATAAGTTAAATATTGTTGAATTTTATGGGGGCTTTAATTTGAAATTATTTTGGAAGCTCTTGTTTTTTAGTAGTTCATATCCAAATTAAAGAATGCTTGGACTATTTTTTATTTAAACGTTTGAAGTTTAACAGTTTCTCAGTTTGTACTTAAATTCTTCAAACATAATAAATTTTGTTTATATTGTATCACCATTAATTAACTATAAAATGTGGTTAAGCAGCTCCAATTTTTCGGTTATTTACAATAAAGTGCAAGAATGAATTGGAATTAGGTATTGATACTTTAAAGTTTAAACAGTCTATTTATCATTCTCATCTCTTTGACTGCGAGAGACTTCTCTCCAGAATGTGGGGCTAAGTCTCGCACTCATAAGAAAAGGAAAAGAAAATGCTTGGAAGGAGAATTTCACAGAAGAAGTCATTTTATAATTTTTCTAAACATTTTAAAGCAAATGAAGGTTGTAAAATATATTCTTTTATTTTTGCACGACGTGAAAGGTATACTTTGGATCTCCTAATTGAAATGATTATCAAGGGTAGGAATTTTTCGTTTGACTTATCAGCCGCTTTTCCTCACGAAAGAGAAAATCCGTACATAAATTCATGTGAAAAACTGCACAAAAATTGGACAAATATTATATAATATGATGCATTACACAAATTTCCACAAACTTTTGGAAGTTAAGTTTTTTACGAATTTTTTTACACAACCCAACCAAATTTTCAAAACTATCAATCTGATACGAATGCACTTCTTGTTCATTGTGCCTGAACCAGTTTCCCTCACACGCGCCGCTTAATCCCATTTGATGGTGGACTAAATTTAAAACTGTTTAGTTTTGAAAACTTAAAACTTAAAATAGTAGTTTTTAATTTCAAAATTATTATTATAGTTCTTGCTTTAGAATTATTAAATTTTAACGTTATTCAATTTGAAAATATTCGTCCTTATCTTGAAAATATAGAGTTATAAATGATTTTTTAAAATTATTCAATTTTGACTGCATTAAATTTAAAATTCTTCAGTTTTGCATGTTTTCAATCTTAAAGCATTGAATGATTCTAAATTGATATTGTACATTTACAAATAAAGATGTATTCAAATTTAAATACTTTAGATTTGTAATTATGCACAAAATTTAAATAAATCCATTTCACTTCAGAATGGTTGTAAATGGTAGGTACTGAATTTTTTAAAGATAATTGAAAGCATGCAAATTAAAATTCGTCAATTTTAATGCTTTCAATCAGGAAGGAAAGCATTTTTCTAGGCCAGGGTTACGCTCGCCGAAATTCGGTGCGCGTATCATGGGCGAAACGGAAAGGATGCTAATAGGTTCATCGAAATTCGGTGAGCGTATCACAAATGTTTTCGACGAGCCTAGACACTTGGAAATTTTTAATGAATTTCATTTGGAGATTGTCTTTACATGACACATGGACTAATTTGTATTCTCCGGACTTTAAAAGTAGACAAATCAAAGTTATACAATAATAATTTAGAATACAAAATCGCAACAATTAGAAGGGTTCAATCAAGAAAATAAGCAGGAATTTTGTTCTTAGATGTTAGTAGTCATTTTGAAAAGAAAGCAATTAAGTTTTGGGCTGAAAATATTTTGATTTTGATATTTTGATTTTGATTTTTTCTCTGAAAATCAAAGAACGTATTTTCGTTCCAAAAAATATGACTGTCTTAATTTAAAAATAACTTATCTCCATAGATTTTTTTTCATTCGTTTGGAAGTATAAATTAAGAAATCTATTTTTTTAGTATTACGTTTTCTATTTTCTGATCACAAACTTCAGTTTTAATATTCTTGCTTTTTCTTTTTTTCGCTCTAATCGCTATGTACAAAGAAGCTACGATCTCCCATTTGGCTTTTATGCAAACACAATTAATTTCAACTTGTCCTAGCTTTATGTGGAAATTCTATAATTTTTTGCACACTTATTCCTATGAAAGCATTATTTTTGCATCGAGTTTTCAATGTCCTGATGAAGTTTTCATTATTATCCTTGGAAGGTCCTTGTTCTACACTTAAAAAATAAACATTTGATACAAAGGCAAATGAATCGCTTTTAAGATCGTTGAACTGGTGCTCTCGCTGTTATTTTTTCCGTCGGGTCCGCGAGTTCCAAATATAAACCTCGTATATGCGCCAGCGCTATCCATTCCCTGCCGCGTTTATTTTCTAGTCTTGTGACACGTGTACGTGAATACTGACGGAGTTATTAGACAGTTTTTTCTCATATTGATTAAACCCGCATTTTTCCTGTCGACAATTTAAATTTCCCGCGAAAAAAGCGATTCCGGAGAAGCAGTTCCTCGTCCGGTGTTTGAACTCGAATTTACGAAATAGCTGCTGCGCGGAAGTTTGTTTTTTCGGCGATGTCGATGTCATGACTGGAAGGGCTGGATATGAGTGCACGATCGGACATGATAATGGCAGGGGTGATAATTCAGGGAATTTTGTCACGTTCACTGGGCCAAGACGAAACCATGAAAATATCTATGATTCGTGCGAGTTGTTCTGGAATCCCAGAATTATCGATTATCACGATTTTATGGAATGCTAGCGCGAGAAATCAGTTTTTTCGCGTCTGAAAATTTATCAAACGTTTCAAAATTATGGAGAATACCTGCCAATTTTTTCACATTTGAAGTATTCAATTTTTTATTTCTTTAGATAATTTTCGTGAGCCAAAAATCAGGTCTCTTGAAAAAATGTTTTCTATGATTTTAAGAGTTAAAATTACATTATCAGCCATGTCTTATGCAAGAAAAAACATTATCTTCAAGTATAGTTATTTGTTTCAATAATTTATATTTAAAAAACTGTTTTTAATGATTTCAGTCATATAAGAATTTAGAAGAAAATAAGTGTATGGTCACTGAATCAAATAAATAAGGATTTTCACTAATCAACAGTGAAATGTCCCTAATTCAAATTGATGGAGAATGTTCTGAGTATTGAAACTTTTAGAACAGGTGTTTATTTTATTTTTATCGATGATGATTGTGCTCGTTTTATTTTGCAGTGTGTCTGAAAATTTTATAATTTTTCTGAATGTGTGAAGAGTCTTTTTATTAGAAAAGTTTGTTTCATATTTCGTCTTGTTTTTTCGAGAAATGGGAATTTCCATTCACATAAGAAAAAATTTTCTCTTCTGCTAAACGTGGATGCAGAATGAACTCTTAACCCGAAATTTATATTAAGTAGATCAAATTCTAAGAAATTCTTTATTAATTCGCGACTAAATTAGAATTTATTACATTTTCTCTCCTGTTATTCAATTTTAGAGAAATGCTTTGTAAATTCTTTTCAGGGAGATATAAATGCTACAAGATTATGGTACGTATACCTGTCAGGAATTTTAATTAATTAAAAAATTATACGGCGTATGTATACTTCATGTTTTTTTAAAGAAAAGGAAAATATTTTGTGAAATTCCTTCTAGAGGATATCTTATTTTACACGCAATGTCAATAAATCATCTGTTCAAGAGGAAAATAAGAATAGTATTCGTAACAGCCAGTCCTGCCTGACACTTCATTAAAAAAAATTTTCCTCATTAGAAATGACACATATTCCTGGAAAAAAAATATTTTTATTTTTACAATTTTAATAAATTATCAAATTTACTTAATATTCTATAATAAATAAAGAACTTTAATATTATAAAATACGTAACCTTCCTTTAAGCATATTTTCAAATTATTTTCCAGTTAATTTTAAATATGTGTATATTGATGCAAGTGAAAAAGTTGGCAGGTTAACTTGGAAAAAATTGAACCAAGCAAAAATAAAGTTTTTGCGATAACGCTGCACAACATAGCAGAAGTATAATTTTCGAAATCATTTTTCGTGCTGCATTCAAATTTGATCTCCATTTTGTACCTATCACGTCAAATCTCTTTATTATTGAAATAGAAATCATTTTACTTATTTATATTTCCAGCACTGGTGATCCCTTTTTGTATCGTTAAACATTAGACCGTTTATGCTTAATCAAAGTGAACTATTGTACGAGGGTAGTTCAATAAGTCCTTAGAATGAAGTATAAAAACAATTTTTTTTGGGTAATTTTTTTTTTTATTTTTCAACATAATCTCCTTGGAGCTCTA
>NC_046658.1:68469868-68474300 GCF_010883055.1 Belonocnema kinseyi
TTGATGTACGACCACGCTTAAATTCATTTACCCAGTTATAAACCGTTGCTAAGGCAGGGGCAGATGTGCCATGAACTGAGTCTAATTCATTTTTTATCTCAATTGGAGTTAAACCCTTTAAATGAAAATGTTTGATTACCGCTCTGAACTCGTTTTTTTCCATTTTTCTTGACGAACAATTTTTTTTTCAATTGGTTATAAAAACACGTAAACTCAGAAGATGTGGACTGTGACTGCACCATATATTTAGTCGGGAGTGGTGCTGACTGAAAACAGATGATTTGGAGCGATTCGCGCGCCAATTGTTGGTCATTCTAAGGACTTATTGAACTACCCTCGTATGTAGTTGAATTTTGTTGAGTTCATTGAAATTTATTTGCAAGCAAATTTAAATTAAAGGCTGGGAAAATTTTAATTATTTAGCTACCTGCATTTCAGCAAGTGTAAGCGGTTTCAAGAGAATTCAAAGAAATTTAAGCAGTATTTCCGAACATTGAGAGAATTATAGCAAATTCAATGACACTTAGAGAAATGTAAGCGAAATCAAGAGAATTCATGCGAGATATTCCACTTCTAAAGAAATTCCAATGAATTCAACAAGATGTTTTTGACAGTTTTTTTGTGATTATCTCGAGAACCGTACAAAATATCGAAGATCGTTCATTGGATTCCGCGTTAAAAAACGAATCAAAATGAAGAATCTTTTCCCTGTAAAATAGAAGACATCTACTTGTAGCAAGTTTTATTTATTTGTTGACAAAATTATTGAGTCAAAAAAGTTCAGAAACTTGACGTGTAGGCAACAGATGGAGGTCGGATTTGAATTGACCACGATAAACTGCACTGGAACCAGAAATTATGACCAGTTGTGGGCACTGCTTGTCGTGGCCGTGGCCATAAGTAAAGGGAATTCAAACTCACACAGTAAGTGGCGAGTGAACCATTGCCTTAAATAACGCAATATACGCGTGTGAGCACCTGCGCACTGCCCCTTGATACGTTGCTGGGTTTTCACGCTTAGTTGAGCAACCCGCTTGACTCCGCGGGCTCCGAAACCGCTCAGGGAATAATTCTCGGAAGGACATACAATCGATGGGCATAATTTCAGGTTCCAGTGTACATCGAAAATTACAACTCCCATTAAATGCACGATATACGTCATATTTTGTTACCCAGTGTGATTTCTCTTATGTACTAAAATATAAATTAAAACGAAGCCTCGCAAAAACATAAATCATTTCTTATGAAATGTTGAAAGACTGATATAAAAAATGACAATAAACTGCATAAGTCGATAATGCCCGAAAATATTCGAAAAGGCTTACTCGTGAAGGTGAATCCTCCAATAAGGATGTCTTCATTTTTTCGAAAAATCAGCTGGTGTGGGTGCTCTGCACTTTTAAGATCTGGTAGCGAGTCAAAAAATGGCGATGAGGAACCCGTACTCCAGGAGATTCCAAAGTCATCTCTTCACATGATTGATCAAGAAGAAGGGGGTTCTCATGACTTGTCAATGCACTTTGACCTCTCCAACATAAAATATATAGACGAGGATGATCCAGATAATGATTGTCAATCTAATGGTACAATATCTTAATTTTTAATTTTTTTCGATTTCACTTTTTTTTCATAAAAAAAGCTATAAGATCGTTAACTAAAAAAGTTTAAAAGTAGTGTCGAGCATGGCTAGGTAGCCGTAATTTAGAAATAATTAAAAATATATTATGAAGGGATATGAAATTCGTTTTCTGTGAAATTTCAGATCTCACATTTTATTCGTTTACTACGCGTAATTACAATTTTGAACATTAAAAATTAAACTGTTTATTCACTAAATTATCCTCTTCAATTCGGTAAGGTTTTTTATTTAGCTACCTTTACAAATGAGAAAGATATTTTAATGAAATGGCGTTGAAAATAACCCTAGAAAAAAAACAGTTGCTGAGTCCGACCTGGACCGACAAGCATGTAGAATTGGAGATAGACCTTTTCATTTAAGGAAAACACCAGGACGCATGCCAGGCGATTTTCAAATGTTTCGAGCAATGTTCGCAAGAGGGAAAAAGACAAAGATATGGGAAGTATATTTCGCGTGCATCTTTTCGTGCCTCTTTTCCATGCTCATTTTGCATAATATTATTCATGAGAAAATGGATTTATTTGCGGTCTTGACCTTTTTTTTAATAGACACTAAACTCATGATTCGTTTCAATCTGCCGGGTTTGCTTATGAGTTTTATAAGAGTTCTTTTAATTAAGTCCAAATCATTTTACCTCGATTTTTTTAAAGAAATATTTTTATTTACATTTTTGTAAAAATAATGTATTAAATATTAGCATTTTTATAAATGTATTTAATTTATTGGATTATCTGTTTTCCTTTTTGGAAAATATAATAATCCAAATAGATCGATTCAGAATCACCCACAAATAATAAACTTTTTGAAATTTTTGAATAATAAAATCACCCGAGGATTTCTAGAAAGCTCCGCTTCATAAATTATTGTTGCACAATTTTTTAGTTCCGTTCAACCCAATATAGTACTCTTTTGTGAGACAAAATTCTATATGCACTCTTGTCTAAAAGTGCTAACTACTATTTAATTTTTATAAACGGTAATTTATCAATAATTCTGAGTTCTGCACCTTTCTCTGAATTTAATCCAATATAGGGGATGGTTGTCTTTATATTATGTAACGCTTTTTTCGACAATTTTTGGACTCTCCCCGTGTATGCAAAAATTATGGATAATTTTTTGGTTAATGAAACACTTATTTAAACATTTTTTTAAAATGTTTCATATGTTTTCTGTTTTTGTTCACAGAAAATTTCAAATAAAATTACTTTTAATTATTTTAATTTCGCCTTTTTGAACAAATTAACAGAAAGAGCTAATTTTATGGAAAAATGTATAAATAAGTATCCTATTAAATAAATACAAAAAAGAAGATTAATTTTTTGTGCTATTTTAAACAATGTTTACTTGATCAAAAATTATTTTTGCTCAAATATGATTTTATATTACAGTCAAATCGGATTTTAGTGACAGTTTTGGCGCTGATCGTAAACATAAATCCAGAGTCTTGGAACTTTTTTGTCTCTCCTGTTTCTCTCCCTGTTTTGTCACGCTTGAGTGAGCACCAAGCATCCTCCCGCAGCTCCTCTCACCCATATCCGCCGCGGTGCTTCAATTTTTTGGAAACACTAAATCCAGAATCACTCAATCCAGATTCGACTGTATATTATTATCATCAGGTGTCGATAAATGTGAATATGAGAAATTCACAATAATAAATTTTTGAACCTATAGCATTTTTTTTAATTGTTTAAACTTTGAAAACTTTCAACTCCTCACGGTTCTGTTGTGTTGACCACAAGAGAAATCTAAATTTTTTTTTTAAATTACACGGATTGTCTTGATATACCAGGGGTTTTAGTTGAAGTTTGCCGGTTTTACTCGTAGATGTCGCTAGAGATATGTATACATTTCTATGATTTGGCATCTATGTCATATTTTTCTATGGACAATAACCTTCAAAAATACACAATTCCATTTTGTCAAAATAATGGCATCATAGTTGTTTATCTCAGTGAATATGTCGAGTTTCGTTCCAAGTAAATCGCATTTGCGGCATCCGTTGCTTTTCTTATTTCATCAAAAGAAAAAAGCAGTTGAAGCTCATCGATTACTGGTAGAAACTTATGGTGAACATGCTCCAGTAATTAGAACATGTGAGACATGGTTTCGTCAATTTAAAAGTGGAGATTTCAATTTAACAGACAATGAACATCCTGGTGCAGCCAAAAAGTTCGAAGACGAGGAATCGCAGGCGTGATTGGTTGAAGACCCAACCCAATTGCAACAACAATTGGCACAAACACTAAATGTGACCCGAGGAGCGATTTGCCGACGTTTAAAAGCCATAGGAAAAATACAAAAGTATGGAAAATGGGTACCACACCAACTGAACGATAGACAAATGGAAAATCGAAAAACCATTTGTGAAATGCTGCTTGAACGGTTCGAAAGGAAGTCTTTTCTCCATCGAATTGTCACGGGGGACGAAAAATAGATTTATTTCGAGAACCCGAAGCGGAAAAATTCATGGCTTTTACCTGGTGAGGTCGGCCCATCGACTCCAAGGCCAAATCGCTTTGGCCGTAAGACAAAGCTCTGTGTTTGGTGGGACCAGTGTGGTATAATGTACTTCGAGTTATTAAAACCTGGTGAGACGGTGAATAAGGATCGCTACCGACAACAAATTATCAATTTGAATCATGCGTTGATCGAAAGACGGCCGGATTGAGCCCGAAGACATGGCAAAGTTATCCTACCAGGTGTATACATATGAAACCGGTATTGCCATTTAGCGGCCAGTAGGCACACTTGTAGGCACTGTCGGAACTTACCATTTGTGCTAATTGGCGTGTT
>NC_046658.1:68474400-68513940 GCF_010883055.1 Belonocnema kinseyi
GGGCGCATACTTTGAATAAAATATTTGTTATCATTCTCTTGAAATAAATGTGTTTTTTTCTTGAAAAAATACCGGTTTCATATGTATACACCTGGTACTACATGACAACGCACCGTCTCATACCTCTAAAATGGCGAAGAACACATTAAAAGCATTGAATTGGGAAATATTATCGCACCCGCCGTACTCTCTAGACCTCGCCCCGTCCGTCTATCACCTTTTCGGATCGATGGGACACTCATTCGCAGAGCAGCGCTTCGCCAATTTTGAAGAAGTCGAAAAATGGCTCGTCAAATGGTTTGCCTCGAAAGAGAAAAAGTTTTTTTGGAATGGTATCCATGATTTGCCTGAAAGATGGGCAAAATGTGTAGAATTTAATGGCCAATACTTTGAATAAAATTTTTTTGAGATTCCCTTGAGGATTAAGTGTTTTCTTTATTGAAAAAACCGGTAAATATCAACTAACACCCCCGGAAATACCTCCACTTTTATACGTACCTCGAAAACAAATTTCAAAATGTACATTTTTTTAATTCTATCTATACCTTTTTAAATTATTTCATCTTTCTAAAATTATTATTTAAA
Organism: Belonocnema kinseyi; assembly: GCF_010883055.1. Taxonomy (NCBI): domain Eukaryota; kingdom Metazoa; phylum Arthropoda; class Insecta; order Hymenoptera; family Cynipidae; genus Belonocnema; species Belonocnema kinseyi. Next base: position 68,474,986 of record NC_046658.1, read on the forward strand.
AAGAATATTATGTAACATTTCTCGAACCATCCCCCAGTCGTAACAGGGCTATAAGAGCTCCTCTTGAATCTTTTAATAACCCTCCTATAAGCCTTTCTTAATATATGGGTGACCCCATATCAGTACAGTCTTAATTTTTTTCTTTTCTGGAAAACGTGACACGACATGACGTTAATTACATTTCCCTTAGAATCGATTGTACTTTGGACGATCAGTATTAGATAAGTATAGCATCGCTGTTACAGGCTATCAAGACTAAATCATCCTGAAATATGGAATCCATCCTGAATGAAGTTTAATCGACAATTAACTCCGAAGAATAATATTCCGGATATTTGAAATAGGAATATACGGTGTTAACTTGCATTCCTACGGATATTTGGTTTCTTTCATGAAACCTTTATTGTATGACTACATTACAGAGTTCATATCTCTACACGCAGAAAAAAGAACCTTACATTTTACTGAAAACCAAGTTAAATCTACCGATCTTCCTAGTACGTATATGAACAACATAACAGTTCAGAAAACGTTACAATTATAGGCAAATAAGAATGACTATCAATGATGGTTACTAGTACCGATTCTCAAGTGGTACTGACCTGCGGATCAGTAGATATTACCGATCCAGTCGCTATTCTGTACAGTTCCTGGATGCTGCAAGTACGAATTATCATGTCACTTTAACGAATAATACAAAGACATCTGAATTTTATTATCGGCGTAGACTACAGTTAAGACAGCACTATAAATTGTGAAAAAGTATTGCTAAAAAATAATTAATAAATAAGCGCACGGTTATTTCTTATAAATGTTTTCGGATATACTTATAATCAATCGTTATTTGTAACTTATAATGCTTATAATACAATTAAAATTTCGCACGCAATGGGGGGGGGGGAGTGATTCGAACGCATGAACCTAAGCACGCAAGTCAACAGTCTTAACCACTACACTAGCATATGAGTTGCGATTTGTAAAATAATTTTGAAATGCATTTGTAACTGTGGGTGGTGACCTCGGGAACGACTTCTGAATACGCAAACATGCCATCGCGGTACACAATAAAAGTTCTAGCATTCACATCATATCTATATGTCAGCTGAAACAGTCACGGAACAAAAAAACGTCTTGCTCCAATAAGCTCTCAAGTTTACGCGATCTGTTAATAAGTTGTGCCATCCAAAATTGTATTATTTTTATAAAACCCCTTCCTTGCAAAGTGGTAATATGGAGTAATTTGACGACTGTCACAGAAATTTCAAAAAGGAATGTTTTTTAGGTGATGCAATCCATTCATTGTCGATTGCGTCGTGAATTCACCCGGTGCTCCGCGCGGATAGGTTGCGTTGCGACTTTAGGGGCGAGTTAAGTAAACCGATCGGGTCGGTAGCATGTACCGATCTTTTGGTAATGCCCACTGCAATACTATTGTAATCTCGGTTCAGTGGATTTTAAATGTCGTTCAGTATGTAATACGAGGGAATAGAGGTTTATTTTACTGAAGAATAACTGTTGAATTAACCTTAATTTCATTGTGACATTTACGAAATGCTAAGTGATTTTGACATTTTCACCCTCTTATTAAGAGCAGTTTATACTGTTACGGTCACAAGAAACCCTGTACAATTCTTGATAAGTAAATATTACATTTCTTTTTTCTGCGTGTATTAGATCTCATTTCACTCAATAATAACGATGAAAACATTTTTTGTTTGAAATAACGTAAAAAAAGTTGAATGTCTTCCTGAAATTTTCGTTTAAATTTTGAAAACCGATTTTATATGAAGACTTCATACAGAACGAACAAAATTTCCTTTGCAATCCGTTTTTTAAAAAGAATTCGTCTTTCTTTCCTCGTTTTCAAGAAACTGATCCTTCTTCTCGTTTTTTTGCTTAAATGCGAAATGAATTAATAAAGCCCAATAAGAAAATCCAACTATACTTTTCGTTAAAAAATAACCTCTTTTTAATTCAAAAGTCTACTATTGTATTTTTAGTTCGGAGTTCATCTCTTTTGTTTAAAAATTCCACTATTTGGTTGAAGAAAATATGTCGTTGAAAATTCGATTTTTTGTTTGTTTGAAATTCATTTTGTTAACTGAAACTTTAACCATTCTATTTTTGGTTATAAACTGACAGTTTTTAGCTGAAAATTCGCCTATTAAATTTTCAATTGAGACTTCATCTTTTTTGATAGGAAATTCAACTACTTGTTTGAATCTTGAACTACTTTGTTAACCATTCATTACATTGTTCAAAGATTTAACTATTTTGTTGAAAATTAATTTTTTTGCTGAAAATGAAACTGTTCCATTATTGGTTAAAAATTGATTGTTTTTAGTTGAGAATTCAAGAATTTTGTTAAAACTATTTAATTTTTTGTTATAAATGTATTTTTTATATTTGATCGGAAATAAAGTCATGGTAGAAAATTAATATTTTCGGGTGAAAAATTTAACAGTTTTCTAGGAGCTACACCATGTTGGTTTAAAAACTCTTTTCTTCTTGTCGAAATGTTATCTTTTTTGTTTAAAAATGCAACTTTTTGGTTAAAAATTAATCTGTTTTGGTTGAGGATTCAACTATTTTGTTGGCATATGGTATTTTTTTTTTTTTTGATTGAATTCAATTGTCTTTGATTAAAAATTAAAATCTTTTCTTGGTTGAAACATCAACTATGTATTATATTTTTTGTTAAGATTGAATATTTTTTGTTAAAAATTCAGCTTTGGGTTCCAAGTGAACCTGATTTGTTAAAAATTAATCTTATTGTTGACGATTCATCAATTTAGTTAATCATTCCCCTTTTTTTAAAAAAATGAATTATTTTGTTTAAAGTTTAACTAATTTGTTGAAAATTCGTCTTTTTATGATAGAAAATTCATCCTTTTCGATTGAAATTTCAGCTATCTTTAAAAAAAAATTTCTTTTTCATTTGAAAATTCAACGATCTGGTTGAAACCTCATATTCGTAAGTTGAAAATTCAATTATTAGTTTTAAAATTCAACCTCTAGTTCAAAAATTCAACTAGTTTGTTAAAGTCATATTTTTTCGAAAAATTCATCTGTTTAGTTTAAAATTCGCTTATTCGGCTTAAAGATTCGACTACTTTATTAAAAATGCAATTGATTTTGGTTGAATTTAATTCTTTTTTCTTTGAAAATTCGACCATTTGGTTGTAAATTTTATTCTTTTGTCAAAAAATCGTTTCTTTTGTGTGAAAGTACAAGTATTTCGTCTATTAAGAGATTTATTACATTTATTTATATCTAAAATATATTGTTTTAGTATAAAAATACAATGTTTTATTTTAATTATGTTTTTGTCAGTGAGTGAAGTAATCTGCTTATATCATTAGACAATCGACAGCTTATAATTATTTTCTTCCGTTAACAACACTAAAAGAACAGGATTCTTTTGTAAGTTTGAAAAAAAAAATGTTACGGGGTTTATTTTCCAGCCAAAAATGCATAAACGAATGCACACACTAAGTGCGGAAGTGACTTTGTCGATCCAATTGTAGATGTGCTACAACATTTCTTGACCTTTCTCGCGTTTGGTGCTGGTCCTATAAATTACAATGGTTCGTTAAGTATTCGCAGTCGATAAAAAGAGAGCCTTATAACCGTACCGCCTTGAAAGAGAATTAACAATTTAGCAGGACGAGAGAACGACATAGAGACGATTGGTTTAATTTGCATAGGCAGGACTGCAAAGAGGTTCATTAAACATCATGGGCATATCGTTGCTCCTACAGTTCACATAGGCAGAATTAAACTATACTTGAGGAAAAGCAAACTGAACGAAAGGAAAAATAATCTTTTTAGTCTCTCTCGTAGAAAAGTAAATTCATCTGTTCGCAGCCTTATGAAAGACAATGGAATAGTCACCGTTGTGTTGTTTAACATTTTATAATGAATCTCCATTTTCCTTCCTTTATATTATTCTTTCATCTGGTACAGATGTAGAAGATTTAACTACTGCGAAGGGTGGTAGGAATCTGTGATAAACGGGAATTTTTTGAGACGGGGGAAGAACCGGGATATGAAAGTAATTTTTTTTAAAAGGAATGTTTAATACTATATATGTTGGCATTTCCCCGTTCATGTACATTTAATAATTTAATCATTATTATTTAAGAAGGACCAAAATTGAATAATTTAACATTAAAACTTTGAAAAATGGAGAATTACAAAATTAAATTAAAAATAAAACTTTTTTATACTTGAAAGAATATAATTCACGACATAAAAAAATGGAAGAGATTAGGATCCAAGTTTCGAAAATTAAATCATAATTTTAAATATAAAGCATTATAAGTTGTAATTCTTGCATTTGAAGCATTAAAAATTTTAATTTAAGTTGTTCAAAATTAAAATGCTTTGAACTAAAATAAGCCCTAATATTTTAATGAATTATAATATTAAAAAAAGATCAAAATGGCATAATAATTTTTAATTGAAAATTTATAAAGAAGATAATTTCTAATTTGGTTTGTCAACTTGAACATATGGAAAGGTTTTTTTTATGAAAAGGCTTCTCGACCGATCACTGAAGTTAAGCAGTGATCGTCTGTGTCGTAAACTCGTAATAATGCCATTTGTTTTCAATGAATATATACCGAACTCTCGCATTTGTCCATCCAGGGGCGCCCAAACCGTTTCCAATTGGAATGCAGAATATTGCTTAATATACTTTACTGAATACTCACGGCCAGCGGCCTTTCCGAGGCGAAAGTTGCAATCGTCTCTCAACCTGCGCGCTGATAAACAGCGGGGGCCAGCAGTTCTAGGAAGGCTGATAACGGGGGAACGGAATTCGAGAGTTGGGTTTATAGCATATTATGTATATATTATGTACATAATGAAAAATGGTAAAAAACGTAGTTAGAAATAAATTATTTATTCAATAAATTTGTAGATGATTTAATTGAAAACATTTTTCTGAGTGTATTTTCTGAAAGAGTGGAATGCAAGATTGCAAGGCGTTATAATAAAGTATTGTTGAGTTTTATATGGAGGTAAAGATTTGATGGGAAATGTTGTATATTTATAGAATCGCGTGTGAATTTATGATTATTTGAGAGAGTTCGAGGTTGAGACTATGATTAAGTTTTCCCGAGGATCTGTGTGAAGTGGTACTAGTACTACTTACTTTATGGCACATTTCTCTTATCCGTATATTTCCCAAGTTGAATCTAGATTTGGCTTTCGCTTTCAGTATCTTGTATACCGTTTTAATCTTTTATGGAAATGCGGCCGAGATTCCTCATATTATGCATAACTTCCTTCTTATCAGAGACATGTTTATAGAAACAACGTGAAATAAGAACGAGATTATGGAGAAGGACAGATTCTATCTAAAAACAAGGTGGTGTCACGAAATTACTCGAAAATGTCGTATTCATTGTTGTTAAAAACCTGATAAGATATTGAATGCCTTGAAATTGCACCATTAATTGCATTTGAAAATTTAAAAATAAAATCCGCTCCTTACATTTTTTAAAACTACTGTTTATTTCTTTTGAGGTTGTTTATGGTGGTGAAATATTTCATTGTTCCTTCAAGCACAGATCGCAAATTATCTACTTTGATGAGAGAATAAGACGTAATTTAATTGAATAAATATAATTATTTCATGCCATTAATTGTTCGTTCAAATTTTGATTGTAGATCAGATATTACGATTTCAAAGATTTCTAAAGATTTCACAATATTTCAAAAGATTTAAAGGAATTTTACACCAATTTAAAAGATTACCAAGAATGTTAGGAATTTCAAGCGATTTATAGTAAAAAAATGTAGCGATTTAAAATAATTTCTAGAAGAAAGAATTATAAAAGATTGCAAAGAAATTCACAGAATATCTGTCAATTTTAATCGATATAAGAAGGTTGCAAGGGATTTTGAGAGATTTAAACAGATTTAAGAAGTTATTATTGGGTTTGCAAATATTTCGGTGTATATCACAAAATTTTTAAAATAGGCAATGGATTTCAAGGAATTTGTATGAAAGGTGAAATTGTTTTTAATAACTTTAGGAATTTTCTAAGTATTTCAAAAGATTTTAAGAGATTTTCAAATGGACTGCAAGTAATTTAAAAAAATCACAAGGGATTTCTAAGAATCTTTTAAAATTCTATAGTCTGTGAAAGGATTTTAAAGAATTTTAAGGATTTTTGTGAATTTCAACTAATATTAGAAGACTTCAAGGGATGTACAGATTTAACGATAATTCAAAAGTTCTTGATGAATTTCAAAATATTTCACGGGATATTACAAAGTTTCTAAAGATTTCAAGTGGTTCCCGCAGGTAGGTGTAACAGGATCTCCGCGGGGTGCGCGGAGTCTGCGGTTGGCACTCAGGCGAGCACTCAGGCGTGAACAAACAAAATCGGAGCAGGCTATAATGAGTTAGTTTCCACCCACCGTCAGCCCCAAAATCGGTGCTATAGTAGAGTTTCACTGTATTTCTAAATTTCAATGGGATTCTGAGGATTTCAAGTAATTTCAAAAAATTAAAAAAATTGTAATGTATTTTAAATGATTGAAAAAAATGTGTGGGATTTCAAGGGCTTTCAAATTTTCTAAATTGTTTATCACGGAATTTAAAAAATGCTGAATTTAAAGTATTTAAAATAATTTTAAGGTATTTTATGAAGTGCCAGAGAAATCTATACGCTTTAATGAGCTATCATAAAATTCGAAGGCATTTTAAAACATTCTGAAAGATTTAAAAGATTTCAAAAAATTTCGGAGTGATCAAACCCTTATTTAAGACTAACACAGAAATATTTAAACCCCTTTCGGCATGGTGCCATACATGTATGGCTTCTTTTTTACTTAGTTTTTGAATATTTTTCACGTAGTTTTTAACAAATTACATAAAAAAAGTAATTTAAATGTATTGTGGACCTTAATTTAACATTAAGAAGCTTTGAAAATATATGTTTTGTAACATAATGGATTTTCTAAGTAAAAAAGTAAAAAAAATATGCCTTTTTACACAATAAATCTAATTGTGACGAATAAATAATAGTAAATTGACTGAAAATAACGTCGCAATGATTCTTTGGGACGCTGATTACGAGTTTGTAGTCAAATTTGGAAATCTTTAATATTCAAAATGGCGGATCGAATATAGCGGATAGCATTTTTTTAAACAAGTCCCTTGGCTTCAAAATGAGACTTCGAGAATTCTCATTACAATACAACTTAGTACTTAAAAACCGCGCGCGTGTTTGTTAGCCAGTTTATTGAAGATCTGTGTGAAAAAATGCATCGAATTTTAGTGCAATACTTTACATGCAATATTTCTATTTTCCCATAAATTTTTCAAACGCTTCTGCTAAATATTTCTAGAAATGTCCATAAAATTACGCTGAAAAATTGCAAAAACATAATATAAGCATTTAAACGAATTAGAAATAGCTTATGAATTCGTATTAATTAGAATATTTGATGTAATTTAAATTTAAGAAATTCATTTTCACTAACATTTTTTTATCCTTGTCGGCAGAAGAATTGGACGGGCCAAACGCTGGAAACATAAACGACGCTTGGGTGATAGCAGTTGAAAGGTAATTAAGAATATTTGCTGAATTTTGATCGGCAAATTATTTGATTTTGTGTTTTAAATAATTTACCTCGTGTCTAATTAATTTGCTTATATTGTTTTAATTTTAAGATTTTTATTTTTGTATGCAGTCAGCTATTTCCTTATGAGAATTGCTTTTTAATACTCGAACAATTAAATATTTAATTAAGATGCAAAGCATTTGAAAAGCGGTTTTTAATCAAAACATGAAAGATAATTTTTTCAAATTAAATTTTAAATGCAGAATTACTTGTCATGATAATGCAGGATCTTTTTTTTTAATTGGACTTTGATATTAATTTTATCTTGAAATAATATTCAGTTACATAAAATCAAAACTTTTTAATATTTCTCCAATTACGTGGGAAGTTTGGAAACAAAGCTAAAGTTTCAAAATGTTTTCGTATTTTCGCTTCCCATAAATGCCCTAAATCTTGTGGCTGAAATAGTTTGAAACTTTAGATGAAAATTTAAGGGTTGTCAAACTTATCTGGAGAAAGCATTTCAGTTCTAAAGAATTTAAAGAAATTAGAAAACGTAAAATAACTATTTAACATTTTTTTGTAAAACTGTATTTTTTATATGTGGATTAAAAAATTGGTCCAATATTACTGTTATAAATAGCTGATTTTAATATTCGAATTTCAAATAACGCCCAGTTCCAGATTGCTTCTAAAGGACAATAATACTTTTTCTTTATTTCTTTTCAGAGGAGCGAAAGAACGCTTGCAGAAACTGAGTGATTTCAAGAGAATACAACCTCGAGATATTACAGTACTCTATCAACAGGTATGCATAAAAATTTATTCCCGCTCAGCGAATCGCCAATATTTGTTACTCGCAGTAAACATTTAACAACACAGCAATTTTTCCTCCTACTATTAAAATTCTAGTTCTGTAATTAAAAGTTAGTTTTAAATTCAAGTGAAAGCTAAGTATGTGAACTATACTGTAAATAAATTACAATTTTCAAAATATTAAAGTTTAGTCGCTATTGTTTGAGACTGACAAACAAAAATATATCAAGAAAACTTTTGAGATTTACATCGAAATAAGATTCAGCTCGCCTAAGCTATTCTTTTTCGTGCAACTGCCGTGAAAGTTTCCAATCGTTTAAGTTTTTAATATTTTGGAAGACACCTCTCATATCCTCAACTGAACTAAAGGTTAAAGGCCAAAAGTTTTCTCTCATGAAAAAGAAAAAAGATTACGAAGACGGATAAGTTACGATCGATAATAACAATACAGAAAAACGTGCACGAGAGTAAAGTACGTAGTAATGCCAGTCTTCTTACGACAATCGAAATTTATATATTTCAGTCTGCAACTGAAAATGAAAAAACTAAATATAATATCTTTAAATTTTAGTTTTCATAAATTACCAAAACGAAACACTTTGAAAAAAAGTGGTTACATTAGCTAGGCGTTAATTTGAAGCGACATTTTAGGGGGATGGGGTGGGGGTCGATAGCATCTGATATTAGAAGAATTTAAAATTAAGATAATTATAAATTTAGAGACGCTTAAATTTAGAAGATTCGAAACTCAAATCAATTAAAATTATAAACTGTTATATTTTGAATAACTAGACAACAAACACACGCGCTTCCTGCGTGATTGTATAACATCTTTCCATATTTCAAGTACAAAGTTGTGTTGCACTGAGAAGGGCTAAATTAGTACAAAAAATGTATTTTCATTAATTAAGCACTTTGTTTATGAGTCCTAGTACTTTAAATATGGTAATATATAAAAAATGGCAACTAACGGTTCACTGGCCACAAATCCTGTAAAAAACAATACTTCTGAAAGCTCATGAAATCCTATACATTTCTCCGGTCCCATAAAATCTCTTCAAAGAAATTCTTAGAGTCCCATTGAAATCTTATAAAATATTTTAAAATCCCAAGATATCCTCTCAATTTCCTTAAAATGTTTAGAAATCGCTTGAAATCCTGTAAAATGACTTGAAATCTTTAGAAACATCTGGAAATATTGTAAAATCTCTTGAAATCTTTTGAAACCACGTGAAACCTTTAGAAGTATTATATTATCCCGTGGATTGTTTTCAAACCCATCGAAAACTTTTAGAAAATTCTTAATATCTCTTTGAATAACTTGAAGTCTTCTAAAATTAATTAAAATCCTTAAAAATGTTATGAAATTCCTTAAAATCCTTTTATAGGCCATTAAATCTGAAAACATGTTTTGAAATCCCTTGTAATGTTTTGAAGTTATTTGCAATCCTTTTTTAAGTGATATGATTCCTAAAATATTCGAAAATATTTACAATTCTTTGAAGCCCATTGAAACCTCCAAAAGTTTTATGATATGCCCTGAAATATTTGTAATCCCTTGAAATCCCATAAAATTATTGTTAATCTCTTAAACTGGTCTAAAATCGCTTTAAATCTTTTGAAATTCCTCTAAATCTATTGAAATCTATTAAAATAACTTTAAAAAATTAGTAATCCCTTAAAATATTTTGAAATATTTCAGAAACGTTGGAATTAGAAAGATATCTCCTAAAATCTTTTGAAATTTCATCATCTTCCCGTATTTAAAAAATTAAAGGCAATACATAATTTTGTTATATAATGAAGTTAAGTTTTAATCTTTTAAAAAAGATTATTTCAGATGTCTATTTTTAAAAGCAATTGATTATTTCGCCACCATAAAGGTAACAAATTAAATTAACAGTTGCAAACAAATTGAAAGTTAGCAGCGGATTTAGTTTTTCAACTTCAAATATAACAAATGGAGGAATTTTAAGTTATTAAAAAGCCAATCAGGGTTTTAAGAAGATTGCGTGAAATATTTGTACAAATTTCGTTACATCACTTTTGCAATCAGATAAATATAATGAATCAATTTTCTTTAAAAAATTATTTTTCAAATAGACTCACATCACTAAGATCCTTTGAACTATTTTCCTAAACCACTAGACTTGCGATGCGCAAAGCGGAAATCGATAAAAAATTTGGGAAATTAAATGAGGAATGTAAAATCAATGAAATGGTCACTAGGATTATATGGCCTTGGCTTTGTGTGCGTTTTCTAGCGTAAATTTCTGCTCTGAGTATTAGTTTATGTTCTACAGGTTGGGCCTCAGGCTTTAGTTATGCAATCATCTGTTTCAACCATTAATCTTTCATTGCATTTTACTAAGCTTTTACTATACAGTATACTTTGATGATACTACTATGCACTAGCCACTTGACTAGCCAGGAAGATTATTACTTGGCCTTCACTTCCGCAGCAATCATAGTGATCTTTACAAATTCAAAGTCTTTTTTAAGCTTTGAAGGCCACATAAAACGTAATCAAAAAGTCTTTTCCTAGTTTAAACTACATGACAAAAATTTATTTAAAAACTCTACTTGATTTATAGAATATGTTTCTTCATTCTTTAATTGTTATTAACTCTACTTATTATTTATTTCAGATAAGCGAAGGAGCTGCTTCGTCAAGCGAAGGTGCTACCGAAAAAGATGTATCAAGCAGTCAAATTACTGTCACACTATCTGACAAGTGAGTATTTTTTCACTTATTTCAGACCTCGGAGTCGCCACACTATTTACACTATTTGAAGCTTTTTTTTAACTATTGCACTCTTTTGCTACTGTTTCTAAAAAAATTACACTAAAGGCACTATTTTTTTATAATTTCCCGCTAATACTACTATTTCTCTATTTTTTCTTGAAAATCATTTGTTGAGCTTCTTCGCTAATTGGCTAAAATAATATGTCATCCTTTTCGAGTAAGCACAACATACCGAAAAATTGTCTCCACGGCTGATCAGGGACCGTGCATAAGTCATGTAAAGTTTTTTCTGAAAATCTCTAAAACTAATTTTTTTCTTAATTTACTTTCTGTTTCTTATGAATGAACAAATTAGTTCAACTTGCAACCAAGTAATTAGATTTTTTACCAAATATGTAATATGAATTCGCAACAAAAAATGTACTAATTGTTTCTTCAACCAAGAACACATTTTCATTTAAAATCAACAACAATTGAATTGGACCAAAAAGGACAAGTTTCCAATTAAAAGTTTGACTTCTCAACAAAAATAAACTAATTTTAAAAATAAGCAGTTGCATTTTTAATCAAAAAGATTATCTTTCGGCCAAAATAGATGATTTTTCAAATCCACAAGACAAATTTGCAATCAAGAAAGATTTTGTAATGCATAAAGAAAAAAATTCATCTACAATATTGAATTTTCAAGCCAATAAGATGTTCCTTCAACAAAATAGTTGAATTTTCTACCTAATACTTCAATTTTAAAACAAAAAGATAACTTTTCTACCAAGAATATTAGTATTCTACCAAAAAGAGCTAAATACTCCACAAAATACGTAACATTTTAACCAAGTATGTAGTTTCATTTTCAACAAAAAACCTACATTTTAATTTACATAGTTGAATTTTCGACCAAGACAATTAATTTTCTATCAAAATAGAAGAATTTACAACATATTACATATATTTTTAATAATAAACTGTTTGAGCAATGAATGTGATGTTAGTCCAGAGTTTATTGAGGATTAATTTCAACAACAAAAAAGAACTAATTTACTACAAAATAGTTTAATTTTAACCCGGGAATATTAAGTATCAGCAGAAAAGTTAATCTACAACAATCAGTTGAATTTTAAACAAAACAGTTCAATTTGCAGTTTGCAAAATTAATTTTATTTCAAAGAAAAACAAATATTCAACTTAACGTATGATGATCCAATGAAAAATGTACTAGTTAATATTTTAACATATAAATATTTGTATTTAAAATAAGGAACAGATTTAACCACCAAAGACGAATTTCTAATAAAATACTTGATTCATCAACTATAACAGATTTTTTTACCAAAAATTTACGTTTATAACCAAAAAATTGATCTTATACAAAAAAAGAAGAATTTTAAACAAAATACATAAATTTTCATCCAAATAGTTAAAATTTCTAGCTGAAAGCAATTGAATTTTGAACTATAAAATATGAGATTTTATTAAGTTCTATAAATTTAGTTTACATTTAAGTGCAGTAATGAGGAAAAGGGAAAAGACTTGGCAAGTTCATTTTTAAATGATAATACTTGACAAATTTTATGACACTATTTAGACACTATTTTTTAAACATTTGTGACACTATTTAAATACTATTTTTTAACATTTGTGACAATATTTCACTATTTTTAGCTCTAAAGTGAGTCTCGGGCCTGTCATTAATTGATGTTTTTGAAGACAATAAAAAATCAAGATATTCCGCATGGAAAGCATTATAATTAGAAAGCCTCGATTGTCTTTAAAAATTAAGAAGAAGCACATTGAACGAATTCCAAATTGAAACTTTGAAAAATTGAAAACATCATCATTAAAAATATTCCTTTTTATAATTCTATCAAATGAATAGAACCTAAACTTAAATGAACCATTATTTTGTACGAAAACTGAAAGTTCAAAGGATTACTTGATATAATTGATGTATAATTAATGGACATGGTAAGCAGGAAGTTTGTGATATTTACTTTCACGTTTCATTACTCTGTGTTCGATATTTCTCTTAAAGATTTAGGCTAGATTTAACTTCAGACTCTCAGGTTATTGGCAGCCTGAGATTTAGGCCATGCTCATCTCTTAAATTTAAAAAGATAAAAAGGAATGAAATTCAAATATGAGCGATTAATTTTACGATTCAGAAGGCCTTTAGAATCGATCTACTTTGTAATATATACATATAGTTTGACTGTTATGCTTAGCAGTTTACGAATTTTTACTATGTTAAAAATTGTTGAACCTGAAACGCTTTCAATTATAGTTTTTTTTCGCGAATCATTGAAGAAAGAAGAAATTTCCTGATTTAAGAATTAAAGTCGATCAAAGCATCTGCATTTACTTTCTACGCAACGTTATCTTTCGAAGTAAAAAGTTTACGACATTCGATTCTTTCTGAAGTGATTCGTCCATCCGTGATTCGCGGAGAAATTACATCATTCCCGATGAAGGTCCGCGAGTAGAAGGAAAAAAAGAGAAAGAAAAAGAAACGTGTTTGAGTTCTTTGACGTACATTCCTAAACCTGATCCGTGGCTGTTCGTTCAAATATTTATTATTTCATGCAGATATTATTATACCTGTGTGAATGACAAGTACATACTTACATACAGGATTTCTCATTGGCGCGGGAAGAAAACAAGGACGAAAGCGTTACGAAACGGATGTCATAAATTTGTGATCTTACGGGTTGATAGCATACGATTCTGATTTTCTGATGCAGAAATTCTTCTTACATGTACCGATAGTTCTACTCAATACTTGATATGGATATAAACTCTGACACTCTTTTTTAATTTTGATTACAGAGAGCCTGGAACGATTGCTCATCCAGCAAAGCTGAGCAACGGAACCGTACCCAAGGGCATTGCAAAAGACTTCAATGAGGAGGACCTCAAAGAAGCAGCGAAGGCTCCAAAAGATCAGAAAGACGCTTTAGAAAAACAACAGAGCTGTCCTGACGAACCGATCCTTCTGGTTAGTAGAAACTTTCTTGTGTTCTATATTTATTTTTAATATTAAATAGATAATAAATATTTATATTTAGTTGGAAGCGTCTCAAGTTTGCCAACATAGAAAATTGAAAGCATTTTTAATTTAAACAATCTCAAATGCAAGCCCTCCAGATTTTAATTTGATTTATTATGAAACAATTATATTAAAATGATGAGAATTGGTTTTAATTTTGTTCGTGGAAACGTGAGTCGCTGTTTTGACATTTAATGAGTGATTTTGCTTACGGTGCTTTGTTTGTAATTACTAAAGAGAGTTTAATTAATATTAGATGGTAGAAAATTTAGTTAAAAATGTATCTTTTACAGTTGGTAGTTCATTCTTTCTGAGTGAAAAATCTACTATCATATTTTTGGTCTGAAATCCATCTCTTCTGGTTAAAAATTCTACTAGTTGGTTAAAAAGCAACTATTTTCTTAAAAAGTAATCTTTTTCTATCGAAAATTGGCATTTTTTCTGTAATATTTGTTTTTTTTTTTTAAATAAAAAATCCATCCTTTTGGTTTGAAAATTCATCTTTTATGGTTGAGAGTTAATTCTCTTTAAGTGAAAGGTGCACAACATATTTTTGGTCCGGAATTCATCTCTTTTGGTTAAAAATTGCATTATTTTGTTAAAAATTCAAATTATTTTCTTAAAAAGTAATTTTTTTCTATCGAAAGTTGATCTGTTTTGTTAAATATTTGTCTTTTTGATAGAAAAGCTATCCTTTTAGTTTTAAAATTAATATTTTATGGTTAAAAGTTCATTCTTTTGAAATGAAAGGTCTCCTAACATATTGTGTTTTAGTTAAAATTATAATTGTTTTGTTGAACGTTCTTCTTTTTAGAATAAATCATTCATCCTTTTGGATTGATAAATTCATCCTTTAATATAGAAATCATCTTTGGTTGAAAATTCAATTTTGTTCTGAAAAATTAATCATTTTGCTTTAAAAATTCAATTGTTTGGTTGAAAATCCCCCTTCTATTTTCATTTTTTAAGAACATTTTGGACTGTGAGATCTGAAATCACATTTACAATATTTACAATATATATAACCTTAAAGTTCTAAAATGTATAATTTTTTTCATAATTGATATAAGGAGTCGTTCAAAAAATATGTAACACTTTTTCCCGCCGATTTTAACCCCCATCCCACACATAAGGCTTTTTCTTTAATAAATGTGTGTAAGTTTAACACTGGCGTAAAGCTCGAAGTACCCCCCCCCCCCCCCTAAATTTGTTAACTATTTACTGAAAGGCCCCTCATTAAGCTTAAAAGTCAACCTGGAAAAATTTAATGTTTGGTCGGGAAAACCGGGAAATAGGCTTGTATTTTTTTAAGACTAAGTTGCCACCCTGTATAATTTTTGCAATATTGGCCAAAAGAACTCTTTATTTATTAATGGATAGAAGATTTGATTTCACGATAACTGATTTATTTTTTATGATATTGAGTTCATAATTATTGTAGTAATTTCAATTAATATTTAAATATTGTAATTTTGTAATATTCAAATTTCAATTTTAATAAGAACAATTTTATTTTTTCAAATAATTTTAATTTTAATTTTGTAATATTGTAATTTATTTCAGATACCGGTACAAAGTTCGAGATTTGGAGAACGAAGAGCCAGCAGTCCCTTCCAAAATGGAAGAACCGAGGTCTTGATTGGAGAATCCGAAGGTGGCCCGAGGTCACCTAGAGGATCCACTTCTTCGGCTATCAATGATAACAATTTCCTGACAACACCAGAAGAGAAGGATTATCCAGAACCAATTTGCAGGTCAGTGGATAGACCATAGGAAAATTGATTGCATAAATTTCATTTGGAAATCAAAATTGCTAATGAGTTTAGTTAGAAAAAGTTATCAACTCTAGTTCAAATAGAATAAATTATTTTAAATTTATGACACATTTTCCGCTTGGATTATTTTCAATCGAAAATAAGATGATTTCCCTTTTAAATGACTTTTATACGGAAATATTTTCAATTCAATATACTTTTAAATTATGATGTTTTTCTTTTAAAAGTCTTTCAGAGAATTTGTATATGACCGTGGTTAGAAAATATTCAAACCACGGTTCGTTATGCTTACCGTTCAGTCGGGTGAATAGAGGTTGGCAAAGTTGCTGTAAGGTGTCGCCAGGGATAAGAATTCGAAGTAATGAGCGCCAGACTTAAATGATCTAAGCTCTCATAAGGTTTGTAGATCATTAGAATTAAACAGAGTTCTTGAATCAAAACTCGACAAATTAAAAAATCTTTTTCATTAAATAAATTTCGTAAGCTGAATTTATATTTTGATCTTTTCAAGTTCAAAAACCGTTACACGAAGAACTGTTTCCATGTGCAAATTCCTTATGGAAATTGAATAGACTCTCATATTGTAAAAAGCATTCATTTTTAAAAGGTCTATTACGAGAAGAGTGCTTCAGTTATTAATGCAGTTAAAATTGGGTCTCTTTGAATCAGCGATCATTAAAACGTGAAAGCATTCTGCATTCACAAGTGTTTTCCATGGATAGGCAGTTGGTTTTAAAAGTCGCCGATACCTGGACTGAAGGACTTTTTGCTTGAATGTAAAGATATTCTTAAATTAATGAATTGAAAGAGAATCGATATTTTAAAAATTCTCATTTCCGAAGAAGGTTACACAGATTTATTTATTGATCTGTTTCAATTTAAGAATATGTAGATGAAAGTTTCTATTAATTTGAACACTTCGGAACAAATAAAAAGGTAAATAATCTTAAAAGTTTTGAGTTTAAAATTATAGAGGATTATTTGAAAATGCTCCACAAGTCTGTAATATATGCACAAAAATTTAAGAAATCTAAAATGCAAAGCATCCCAGTTATACAGTTGCAGTAAAGCTTGTTGAATAGAAAAATACTAACAAGTTACAAACATTTTCAATTGAAAGACTAAAAATTAAAAACAGCACAAATTAAATTGCGGGAAAAGATTGAAAAAATGTAATTTTGAATATTTTGAATTCGAACCGTTTAAGATTCTGAATTGTGATTCCAAATTAAAACCTTTGATAGTAGTGTTGAATAATTTTAGTTTAGAACATTCAAAATTGTTTCGTTTGCAAATTGAAATCATTCAATGTTGCACGATTGGCACATATGTATATGAAAGCTTTTAATACTCGAACGATTGTTAATTTAGAGCTTTTGAAATCGAAATATTTCATACCAAAGTTTTGAAATTTAGATTATTTTAAATTCTAATTCTGCATAGTTAAACATAATTTTAAACAAAAGAAGCTAAACGTCTTATGATTTCAGTTATATACTTTCATTTAAAATTCAAAAGTTTTTGTTTTCAACTTAAACCATTCAAATTTTGTTGATTCAATACCTAATACTTTCAATACTCATTCTTGAAAGATTAAACAGATTCAGATTGAAATTTCTGAAACGAGAACATTTCATATTAAAAGTGATTTCAATTATACAGTTTGTATTGAAGTATTAAAAACTGTCTGGTTTATAATTTAATTTGCGCAAGATTTTACAACTTCCATTTTAAATCAAATTTAAATTATGTGTCTTAGATTAAGAATTTATAAATTACACCATTTATATTTGAACTTTCATAAAAAGTTAGTGAATAAATAGTAAATGAAAAGATCATTACTTTACCAAAAATCAGAAGAGTTCAAATTGAAGGTCATCTATTATCTACTTTTTCAAAATGTAATTTCAAGTAAAGGCTCCTCAAATATTTATAAATAATGAAAAAATCTTCAGAAACACAATCTCTAACAAATTCTTCTTGTGTAATAAAGTTACATAAAAATGCTTAGTCAAGAAAAGTATGTTCCAAAGCATTAGTATGTTTGAATTAAGTTTTTACATTCTCATCATTTATGATTGAGAAAGTATTAGAATTCTCGGAAATTTGACATCACACTTTTTCAACGGATCTCCAAGTTTCAAGACCCCCTGAATCCGAAAATCAGGTTTTCACGATGGTTTCTGTCTGTCTGTCCGGCTGTCCGTCCGTCCGTCCGTAAACACGATAACTCTCGAAAAAAATGAACGAATCAAATTCATCTTTGGCGCACTTTTTTTAGATCCTAAAATAAAGGACGAGTTCGTGAACCAGCCATTTTTGATAAAAATTCAAAAAGTGAGCGCATTTTGAAAATTTTTGAGATCACTTCTTCCTGAATTTGAAAATTCTATGTATGGATATTTATAGTATTAAAAAAAACAAACAATTTATCCTAATCACTTCTTTCGATAAAAAGAAAATTCTCAGAGTTATAGCGCTTTCAAAATTTTTTTAATTAAACGAAAATCAAAGTTTGAAGCCGAAAAACGCACGATATGAAAAAAAATCTAGAAAAGAAAAACATTTCTTTTTGAAAACCTACAAGATTATCGTAACCAATTTTTGTATTTTCTTCAAAAATCGAAAATTTAAATTTTGATTGCACAAAAAATAATGGAAAATAAAAAATTTCATTTTGTGGACAAACTATGTAGGATACAAAAAAGATGAATTAACAAAAATGGTTATCCCAAAAAAGATCTACAATTTCGATAAGAATCACTTCTTGATAGGATGCGTACTTTTTGTTTTATTCGTGAAAAATAACGCTGAAAAAAAAATAAAAAAAAATTTGTGGTAAAACGACGAAAGTTACGAGAAAAAATCTGCCCGCTTCGCTCGCAAGTTTGAGCGCTCCTAGGGTGCGCAACGGTTGAATCTCGCGCTTCACGCTCGAACATAATTACACCTCGCGCTTCGCGCTCGGATATTTATTCTTTGCATTCGGAATGCTTGAAAAAAACTTTATCAAAAAGATCTCTTTTAGATGGCAGTATTTATATGCGTCTTCATATTCTGAATTGTCTACTTAGTTAAGTATAGTCTTTGACGTACACATTTTCATCGTGACACTCGCGCTGTGCGCTCGATTTCCAACAGACATTTGCAAACAGGTTTTGTTGGATTTTTTTCTCGTAACTTTCGTTGTTTTTCCACACATTTTTTTTTATTTTACTTTTTTCAACGTTGTTTTTCACGAATAAAACAAAAAGTACGCGACCTATCAAGATGTGATTCTTAACGAAACTATAGATCTTTTTTGGGATTACCATTTTTGTTAATTCATCTTTTTTCGTATGCTACATAGTTTGTCCACAAAATGGAATTTTTTATTTTCCATTATTTTTTGTGCAATCAAAATTTGAATTTTCGATTTTTGAAGAAAATCCAAAAATTGGTTATGATAATCTTGTAGGGATTTCGAAAATAAATGTTTTTCTTCTCTTGACTTTTTTTCATATCGTGCGTTTTTCGGCTTCAAATTTTGATTTTCGGTTGATTAAAAAAATTTTGAATATGCTATAACTCTGAGAATTTTTTTTTATCGAAATAAGTCATTAAGATAAATTGTTTGTTCTTTTTAATACTATAAATATCCGTGCATAGAATTTTCAAATTCAGAAAAAAGTATTCTCAAAAATTTTCAAAATGCGTTCACTTTTTGAATTTTGATCAAAAATGGCTGGCTAACGAACTCGTCCTTTCTTTTAGGACCTAGAAAAAGTGTGCCAAAGATGGATTTGATTCGTTCATTTTTTCGAGAGTTATCGTGTTTATGGACGGGCGGACGGATAGACAGACAGACGCCATCGTGAAAACATGATTTTCGAATTCAGGAGGTCTCGAAACGTGGAGATCCGTTGAAAAAGTATGATGTCAAATTTCCGAAAATTCTAATACTTTCTCAATCATAAATGATGAGAATGTAAAAAAATCCAACAAAACCTGTTTACAAATATCTGTCGAAAATCGAGCGCGCAGCGCGACAGTCACGATGAAAATGTCTACCTCAAAGCCTAGAGAGCTTTGAGAAACTTAATCTTTGACTATGCTTAATTAAGTAGACAATTCAGAATATGAAGACGCATATAAATACTGCCATCTAAAAGAGATCTTTTTGATTAAGTTTTTTTGAAGCATTCCAAATGCAAAGAATAAATATCCGAGTGCAAAGCGCGAGGCAACCTAATTTCACAGCGAAATTAGGCCCTATAGATTTCGTTTCCGTTATGAAAAGTCCGCTTTTTAGTGAACTCTATAATAAAGAAACACAAAAGTTACAAATATGGAAATTCATAAAGTTGCATATATTCGAAATCGCAATTAGACAACGTTACAAATTCTGTAAATTGCTCTAAGGAGTAGACAATATTTATTCAAATTTTCTTGATTGGTTTTCCAAAAATAGGGCTCTCATCAGGGTGCTGTGTACTCATTGACACTTTCTTTAATCCAGATTTCAAAGTGTTTAGTCCGTAATCCAAAAGTATGCAGTAGAAAGTTAACTTATTTTCTAACAATAAGATAAGAAGTCTTTAACTCCGATTAATTTGAAACTTTTTATACCCATGTATTTTAACGCGCTGATTACGAAAATGACCATGAAATTACCTATAAATGTTGTTTCAAGGTCTAAACTTCATAAAACTAATAAAAATGTCATGGTTTTAAAATTTATTTCAGTAAGTAATGACAAATTATATTTATATCATGCAAAATTTCAAGAAAAGTATGTTCAAAGTGGCGGCTTTTTTGCTTGAAAGTGGATTCTCTCATCCTTGCTAAGTCACTGCTGCACAATAAAAATAATTATATTTGAAAAATCAAATTTTTTCATTTTTCTCGGAAATGTCGAAAGGTACAAAAATTATTTCGATCAAAGTTTGCAAATATAGACAGGTTCTATAAAAAATAAAATCCCGAATGCCTACGCTCGTTTGGAAAATACTGCATTAAAAAAAAAATTCCCCCAATTTTCTAGAATTCGCATTTAATCTTCGAATGATTGTACCAAATGATCCTTCATTTTCACTATAAAATGGTACATCCAAATTTCAATCATTTTGACACCGTAAGCTGGACCTCTCTGCATGACTTAAAATGAAATTGGTTGAATGACAAATTTGCAAAAAAGCTTCAAGGAAAAGTCATAGTTCTTTTTAAAATACGATTTTTATGTTCAATACATTTTTACTGTACAGCTTATAGTTTTCGAAAAAATGGAGATAAACATTAAAAATCATAACTGAAACTGTTCCTGTGGACAGTCAGAAATCCCCCCTCTCCCCCTCCCAAACGAGAAAGTGTAAAGGATTAGTGTGGTGTGATTTCAATTATTTGGGGTCGCAAATCCTACTATAAGTAATTCCACACTTTTCACAACAATTTTCCTTCTATTGTCTAAAAATAATGTATTTTGAGAAAAATGTATATCACGTAAAAGGTGTATTTCTGAAAGATCCGCAACTGTAACTCAATTTTTTGCTGTAGATTTTGATTATTTACTATTTACTATACATTTTTGGGTATTTTTATGGCATACATGATCATTTTGGTAACCAATGCGTCAAAATAAATATGTATAGGGAGTTCCAGGTTAACAAGGGGTAAGCATTTTTCAGAAGTGCACCCAACATGAACTTTATGTCAATTTAAACTAAGTATTTATTTATTCTACAAATGATGAAAGTATATATTGAACAGTAGAACGGGGGTATCGAAATGTAAAACATTATATGCACTGGATCTCTTCGCATGCGGGAACAAAAGAGAAAATTGAAATGGGAACTGAAAAGTGGGATAGGTATTGATATATAGAGAAAGATATTCTCGAAGGGAAGCTGTCTGCTTCGAGTGGCACTCTTTTAGATGATTAGACATTCCCTCATTCTCTTGGCAAAGAGTCTGCTAGAATGGAATGGAATTCAGCGAGAACGGAGTGCCGGCTCAGCGCGGCGACCCTTCACTGCCACTTCGCCAGTATTTCACGCGAGAGGCCGAGAGCCGAGAGGCACACCCACCGGGACACACGTGTCACGTGTGAGAGTGAGTGTAGCCTAAACAATGCGTTTCCCAGTCTTTAGTCTTTTTAATCTCGCTGCATCGAGACGGGAAGTTCCCAGTCTCACTCCTCTCTTTTCCTTTTCACTCTGCCAGCTTGAGAAGCAATAAAAAAAGGATAAAGGAAAAAGAAAAGAAAAAAGGGCGAAGAAGAACCCAGGAGGAAAAGAGGTGGAATGATAAGGAATGAAAGATAGAGTGACATTGAGTGGTGGGGAGTGATATTTGAAGGAGTGGGAATGTTAGAGAAGTTGGGAGGGAGGTGGGCAAGTAAAGGTGTATATGGTATGATAGAGAGAAGGAGGGAAAAAGTCGAGGGCTTGGCATGCGCATACCTTTCTTAATCTCGTGACAAGCGAGGTATATGCATAAGTATCATTCTTATACATAACTGCTCAGACTCCGGTTCGAATTTGGATGATTTTTTTTTTACTTTTTTTTATCACAATCAGAATCTGGTCAAACTGGAGTCGATCCTGTGATTCATTTTTGGATTCATCTGCTTGAATTTTAGTTTTTATGGTTTATTCTCAAGTCATAGTGATTCTGGAGTTTTTTTAAGCAGTTGTGCATCGATATTTTTGAGAGAAAAATTCGCGTTATAGGATCAAATGAATCGTATTCATTATGTATTAAAAGGTTCGAAAAATCCAAATCTTTAATGGGCCGGAAAACATTGCAATAATTCTTTTATTCTAAATACTCTTGGATAATACAAGTTAACGCGCATCTGTTGGATATCGCGCTTTGCACTCGATAATGTATTTAAGTAAAGGTAGGCCGTAGATACCTGTACCACCCCACATTTGTGCACAGATCTTTTAGAATTAAAGGTCAGACAATCGATAACTTCAATTTGGAATTGTGATTTCTTTTTTTTTAAAGCTCCTCCGGCTTTAATAAACACATTTTCATCAAGCGTCTCGTGCTTCGTACTCTTAAAATATGATCGAAACTCGAACTTTTCTATATTATGTTAAATTATATTGGTTTCTGTACCACGGATCGGACTATGTATTTATATATTAAATAATAAAGTACGATTTTATTTTCCATGATTATTTTAATATTTGTTCCTTATTCTGCATTAAAGTTTATTCTCAGCTACCCTGGAAAATGTATATGATTAAAAAAATGTATATTATTAATGTACATAATGTGCATTGACATAGAAATGGACGTATTTTCATTGTCTTGTTTTTATATTTCTGGAAGCAAATTAAAAAAAAAAACATAAACTTACAAAAGTAAGATTGTGAAAAAAAATTGCACAAAAGGCTTAAAAAGAAGTAAGTTTAGAAACATCAGTTAAAAACATATACTCAAAGAAGTTAATTTGTGTAACATAATATGAACAAAATGAGTTAAAATTAGAGAAATATGTTTCTGAAATATGAAATATTTAAAATATGAAAACGCAGAAAAGAAAAGTCAACTAAACCACTCCACTTACTTTTCTTTATTATTTAACCGACTTTTTTATACTATCATAGGATCCAACATGCTTTGAGGCCTTTGGGCTTATTCATCAGGGACATTTTTCATAGGAAATTACTAGGGAATATTCAAGATAACGGAAGGTGGAATTACAACATAGTCATATCGACGTAGGCACTATGCCATAATTTGGAGCTTA
The DNA here is from genome assembly GCF_010883055.1 of Belonocnema kinseyi. Taxonomy (NCBI): domain Eukaryota; kingdom Metazoa; phylum Arthropoda; class Insecta; order Hymenoptera; family Cynipidae; genus Belonocnema; species Belonocnema kinseyi. The sequence continues at coordinate 68,498,682 of NC_046658.1, forward strand.
TTTAGTGCTAATTTATGATGCAACAAAAAAATTTAGTGCCCGGTAATTTTGGCCAAAAACATGTAGTAATGACGGCTTCAGATGACTGGTATCTGAAAATCGAAAACCATTCATGATAGCATGTTTCATCAAATGATGATGTCTTCAGATGACTGGTATATGAAACTCGAAAGGTATTCATGATAACATGTTTTCCTTTGTGCAGGAATTTAGTGCTAATTAAGTGCTTTGGCTTTGTGCTACGCAAAAAATGCGGGCACTTTTTTTTTACAAAAAATGTGTAGTAATGCTAGCCTTAGGCGACTCTCGTATGCGAAACTCGGAAACTATTAGTAGTATCAAATTCTGCTTTGCGCAGGAAATTAGTGCCAATTAAGTGTTATAGATTTGTGCTATTTAAAAAATCCGGGTACTTTTTTCTACGAAAAACGTGTGGTAATACTGGCTTCAGGTGACTCTGGTATGCGAAACTCTGAAACTATTAGTAGTATCAAATTCTGCTTTGTGCAGGACTTTAGTGCTAATTAAGTGCTCTGGATTTGTGCAATGCAAAATATCCGGGCACTTTTTTTTTCACCCAAAACGTGTGGTAATGCTGGCTTCAGGTGACTGGTATTGTGACACTCGGAAACTATTAGTGATATCAAGATCTGCTTTGCGCAGGAAATTAGTGCCAATTGAGTGCTCTGGATTTGTGTTATTCAAAAAATCTGGGGACTTTTTTTTTATTAAAAACGTGTAGTAATGCTGGCTTCAGATGACTCTGGTATACGAAACTCAGAAACTATTATTGGTATCAAATTCTCCTTTGCGCAGAAATTTAGTGCTTATTAACTGCTCTGGATTTGTGCTATGCAAAAAATCCGGGCACTTTTTTGACCAAAAACGTGTGGTAATGCTGGCTTCAGGTGACTCTGGTATGCGAAACTCGGAAACTATTAGTGGTATCAATTCTCTTTTACGCATGAATTTAGTAGTAATTAAATGCTCTGGATTTGTGCTATGCAAAATATCCGGGCACTTTTTTTTTACCAAAAACTTGTGGTAATGCTGGCTTCAGGTGAGTCTGGTAGTGTGAAACTCGGAAACTATTAGTGATATCAAGATCTGCTTTGCGCAGGAAATTAGTGCCAATTTAGTGCTCTGGATTTATGCTATTCAAAAAATCCGGGCACTTTTTTTTTATTAAAAACGTGTAGTAATGCTGGCTTCAGGTGACTCTGGTATACGAAACTCGGAAACTATTATTGGTATCAAATTCTCCTTTGCGCAGGAATTTATTGCTTTATTGCTTTGTCTTTGTAGAATGCATAAAATCTGGGCACTTTTTTTTAACAAAAATGGAAAATTGGAAGCCAAGAATAGGTTCCGAGTTTCGCATACCCAAGTCACCTGAAGCCAGCATTACTATACGTTTTTGGTAAAAAAAAATGCCGGGATTTTTTGAATAGCACAAATCCAGAGAACTTAATTATCACTAAATTCCTGCGCAAATCAGATCTTGATATCACTAATAGTTTCCGAGTTTCACAACACCGGAGTCACCTGAAGCCAGTATTACCACACGTTTTTGGTCAAAAAAGTGCCCGGACTTTTTGAATAGCACAAATCCAGAGCACTTAATTAGCACCAAATTCCTGCGCAAAGCAGAATTTGATACCACTAATAGTTTCCGAGTTTTACATACCAGAATCGCCTAAAGCCAGTATTACTACATGTTTTTGGTGAAAAAAATGCCAGGATTTTTTGAATAGCACAAATGCAGAGCAATTATATAGCACTAAATTCCTGCGCACAGCAGAGTTTGATACCACTAATAGTTTCCGAGTTTCACATACCAGAGTTACCTGCAGTCAGCATTACGGCACGTTTTTCGTAAAAAAAGCGCCCCGATTTTTTGCAAGGCATAAAACCAGAGCACTTAATTAGCACTGAATACCTGCGCAAAGGAGAATTTGATATCAGTAATAGTTTACGACTTTAGCATACCAGAGTCACCTGAAGCCATCATTAATACACGTTTTTAATTTTAAAAAAGTGCCCGGATTTTTTGCAAGGAATAATTTTAGAGTTCTTAATTAGCACTAAATTCCTTCGCAAAGTAGAATTTGGTTCCACTAATAGTTTCCGAGTTTCTCATATCGGAGTTGTCGCTTCAGCTGAAGCTAGCATTACTACATGTTTTTGGCCAAAATTACCGGGCACAAAATTTTTTTCTGCAGCATAAATTAGCACTAAATAAGCTCTAAATTATGGTATAGTGCCCACGTCGATATTGCAATGTTGTAATTCCAGCTTCTGGGACCTGGAATATTCCTATATTTTGCTAATAGTAATTAAAGATGTAGATATGAATTTGAAGTTGCTTATTCAGATACTATTTATATTTGTTAATTTCAAATATTTTTAAGCGCTTTTGTACATAGTTTTATTTGTTTAAACAACAATCCCCAGAAATTAAAAAATATTAATCTTGCTTCAAAATCTCCATGATTTTGTTTAACTGTCAATCTGTGCGAAATTTCTGATGAAAATAAAATCAAGGAAGCTTCAGTTTTAATATGTAATCCTTATGTTGTTTTTGTTCTTAAATAGAATAAGAGATGAAGACTTTTTTCGAAATTATTATCTTGCTATTAAATACATTGAGCAAAAATTGAAAGTTCAATATTCTAATCAGAGTATATTCGCTGATTCTCATATAATCGCTTAGAAACAAGATCTTATAAAAACTGAATATTAATTAATGACTTCGAAGTATGTATATTTAAAATGTTTGCCCAATTTGAGACATACATTTTTCCCAGTTCCATAGTAATCAAACAAAATCTATCATTCAAGTATTTTTTTAAAAAGAAATTTTTCTTATTTTCTATTTATCAGTAATAGGGCATTTACAACTCGTAAGCGCCCCCGAACTTTTTCCAACGGCGGGGTAGATTTTTTGGGCAATAAAGTAATAATAAAGTATGTAAGTTTAGAAGAAATAAAAAAAATCGAAATATTCGATATAAATTTTCACGATATCTCGAAAACAGTAACAGAGCTACACTTTTTCGAGCAGATTTTTGTTTAGGATCAAAAAATACATATAATATGTGAGTTTTACCAAAAATAGTTCTTCAGACAGGTTTTTATTGATTACAAACAAGGAATATTAAAAGTAGAAAATCCAAAAAAATCTTGGTGATTTCGTATTATACGTACCCGATCAACCCGTAATAAAAAATAATTTTCTATAGTACTGCTACAAATATTTTAAAAAAAACCAACGATTTTGAGAAAATCTTTAAAATGTAGAGATTTGCAAGATACTTTATTTTCACTATTATTAATAATCACATTTTTATATCATCAAAACTAAGATATTATGTAGTTGCAATCAAAATGCTGGAAGCTTGAATATTAGCCCTAATTAAATAAGAATAATTTTGAATTTGAATTTTTTAATTAAAGATTTTTTTAAATTTCAATAGATTTCACAGTTTACGTTAAAATGTTGAAAATTCAAAGGTATAATAAAAATAAAAATAAGTGGATCATTTATCCGCATTTGTCACTAACCAAAATATTTCACGTTACGTTTCAATTTTGTATGACATTATTAAAACTTACAAAGTCACATATATAGCTAATTCAACGATATATAAGGGCATAAGTGGGGGGGGGGGGCAATTTGACAGTTTCCAAAATAAAAATAACTTTTTTTTAATGTGTTTCAATTTCGTTGATTTTTCAGTACTTTTCTGTTTAAATTATAAATTTTTTTGTATACGTTAGCGCCCACTATCTGTATAACACTATCGCATGTTATTTAGTGTTTTTCGTAATTTATTAAAGCGTTTATTTTAAACCTTATCAGCCTAATCAATTACGATTATTTGATGTCTTGCGCTCAAATCAGCTGTTTGACATGTGTCAATTAAGTGAAATGGCAGCATTAGATACATAGGTGATTTGCATGTTAGGCAACTCATGAAATTCAAATTTATCAATTCTAATGCGTTAGTCTGTCTTATTGATGCTTAAACGCGCCATTTTGGAAAATATATACTTTTAACAGATACAAATCTGGGCTCCCAAGTTTGAGCGCGCCTGTTGGTTCTCGTGCTTCGCGCTCAATAATGTATTATATCGTGCTTCGCGCTCGATAATGTATTTAACTCGTATTAAATTGCAGGGATAAACTGGAGTGCGAAGCAAGAGATACGTGATGAGAATGTTTTCGTTAAAGCCGAACGAGCTTTAAAAAATAGATTTCACAATCACCAAATTACTATTGTCGATACTTTCGCCTTTAGTTTTAAAAAGTCTATGCAGAAATATCGAGCTCGTAGCGCGAGTTAAATACATTATCGAGCGCGAAGCACGATATAATACATTATTGAGCGCGAAGCACGAGAACCAACAGGCGCGCTCAAACTTGCGAGCCCAGCGAGGACATTTGACAAAAACTGAGGGGGGGGGGGGTCAGATTTTACAAAAATCTAATACCTTCTCTGATGAGAATGTAAAAAAGGGATTAATAGTGGTTTATTCTGAACAAATCTATTTAGATTATTACATTTTCCAAAAAGCTAAAAAATAATAATCCAACAAAAATTAATGCATTTCTAAAGTTGTTAATATTCAAATTCATTCTGTTTTCAAGAATTAAAAGAAAAAGACTTCTTTTAAGAAATTGAGGTAAATTATTTAGAACTCAAAAGAACTCATAAAATATTGAAAAGTAAACACGGTAGATTGGAGCGAATCATGAGTTTAGTGTCTATTTCAAAATTTTAATTTAAGATTTAAAAGTAATCTGCTTTATCGGGAATAATTTTATGCAAAATAAGTATGAAAATGATTTTTTTTAACATTGTAAGCTTGTTATTTTCTTAGAGATATTAAACTGGAATCGTTTTGCTTTTCTGAAAAAGTGCACTGCCTTTTACATAAATTAAACGTATTAAAAATAATTTGAGAATTTAATGTGGCCTTCTGACGTTTGGAACGGTTTGACATTAAACAAAGTTTTTGTGAAGTTAAAAAAACAATCCGTGGCATAGATGTGAAGCTGTCTCAATATAAGAATACAATTTTTTAATTTAGTTATGTTTTTATCAAAACGTGAAGGAATTTTCTAGTGTCGATAGGCAGACTATTTTATTTGTTTTCGGTATAGAATATCTTTATAAGTGAATAGATTAGAAAGTATTTTTTCAGGCTGTTAATTACTTCCAACAGTAAATATTAAAACATCACTTAAATTGGAAGCTTGAAAAGTTGAAAATTAATAATATTCAAAATTGAAGTTGAATACCTTTTTATTTGAATGAAAAGCAATTTTTTCTGAGGATAATAAGACCCAAGATATGTAATTATTCGGAGTGAAAAATTCATTTCATAGACATAGATCGATTAGTTTATTCTGGTAGGATTGAGTTAATACAGCAAGTGATTCAGTGGAGTTCAAGGCGAAGTCGTGGTTGCCTACATGGATGTTCTAGTCATCAAAATCACCCCGTACTAAATCTCAGTTACGTGGATGTAGAAGTAAAACCTGTATTTGAGATCCTCTTAAACACTTTAAAAATTGAAAGTCAAATTTATTCATGAGGATATAAAAGATAAAGTTAAAAATTCAAAAGAAAAGTCATCTTTATGTTTATTCTAACTCGAAAGACACTTTGATTTCATTTTAACAAACAAAAATTATACAAACACCGTCTTTTAATATTGAACATAAAGATTGTTGATAATTAATCTATTGAAAACATTCGATTCGTTACAGCTTTAAATGCAATAAGTAGAATATACAATGTAGACAATATACAAAGAATATACAATGACTGCTACCAACTTTACACTGTTCCATAACTGCATTTTAATTTTTCAAGTTCATACATCAATATTTTTGAATTTAATATTTGCTATACGAAAGAATGTCTCAGTGGTAAGTTAATCGTCAAACTAAAACGCAGTATAGGTATCTGAAAAATTGAAAAACAGTTATTTGAAAGATTGAAAAAACTTGGATCTGTCACCAGTTCATATAATCAGGGTATTATATTTCATCAGGCTTCTGTAAGGGAAAGACAATAATTATATTTAAATAATCAAAGAAAAAAATATTGCGATTAGTTTTTAAGCAACGACTGTTGACTGCGTTTTTTCTGAAACCTTCAACCGTGCACGTGAGTGTCATATTAATGTCTAGAGGGAAGGAAAGCCGTATCTCTGATATGGCAAGCTGACATCGGATTACTGACGCAATTGCCTCCGTAATAGAGTCCACGGTCGCCATCACAAGCTGCCAATGCATCGCAAATCTCGATTCAGTCGATTTTCTACGTGAAAAAATGTCGACTCAATTGTCGGCTGACTTCGAATTCAATCCAATTGTCTCTTAAAAGTCCACTCTTCCATAATTCAATTGAAAATATTTGCATATACTTATATTTAAATCTTAATGTGCATCAACTTAGAGAACTGGATGAGTGCCATCGATAGCCAGGTCTCAAATTTCCGGTGTATACGATGACGATTCAAGGATAAGCTACACCGCACTTGTTTTTCGTGAGAATATGCCATTCAAGTGCAATTCAAGGGCAAACCTTCAAAATTAATTTTGTCAAATAGAATATTAGTCCATGCGAATTACACTTTGAAAAAAAGAAAATTGTTAATAGCGCTTGAACAATGGGAAAGTGGTTCATAATAAACATAAAAAAGAAAAATGCATTAGCAGGGGTGTGGCGGTGTTGTTTGGGGGAGAGGGGTAAAAAGGTTGAAAATAGTATTATTGTGATTTTCGTTGAAAGTTCACGTCAGAGAGAAAAGTGTTGCCTCGAAAACATATAGATTATAAAAAAATAGACAACTTTTGTATCAGTCACTTTTTCACATAACCTCAAAATGAAGCTTCAGATGAATAAGGAAAAAAACGAATTAAAATTTTTTTTGCCTTAAAATCAATTGGTTTGTAAATTTTTGTTAAATTTATAGATGCATAAGCATGTACAGAATGTACAAAATGTCATGGTTCGGACGATTGTTCGAACTTTGAGAAAATTTCGGAAGATTTCGATGAATACGAAGACATATCACGTGAAAATCGAGCAGCCAGGTTTTTGCTTGAACCCGGAAATTCAGTTATTCAAGGAATTAAGCGATATCGAAGAAACCTTTAAAGATCAGGAAGAAACACAGTATACTGAGAATTCGTACCACGAAGATCAATTTGAAATCTTGTCAAAAAAACTCAGACTAGCGTAGTATTCTTTATTTATATTTCATATGCACATTATTTAAAAACCAATTGATTTTATGGCAAAAAATTTTAATTCGTATTTTCCTTATTCATCTGAAGCTTTATTGTTCGACTTGAATCTTCATAGCGGTAGTGTTTAAAAATGAAGCTCATGGTCAAATAATAAAATATAGTTTTTTTTCGAATTTTTTTGTCAAATTGAATGAAGTAATCATTTTTTGAAGGTATTTGACAATTTAAACAAATTACCAACTATATTTTTTTTATTTCATCAGAAAGTATATGTCAAAACAAAAAATTGAGCCCTGAAAGAACTCTGTACGATGATTTTCTGGAGGACAAATTTCACTTTAAAAAAAAGTGTTTTGGACCTGAACAAATGATTATCTCGGAAACCAATTGATTTTTCCATCTAAAAAATTTATGAATATGTAGGTCATAAAAAAGTATACTTTCATTGAGTTTAGTCAGAATAAAATTATTTTTGCGGAAATCAAAAATAAAAAACGAAAAAAACATGGTTTTATGCATTTTTCTCGGACATTTTGAGGTTATGTGAAAAAGTCACTGATACAAAAGTTATAGATTTTTTCATAATCTATATGTATTTTATAAAACACGTTTCTCTCTGACGTCAACTTTCGCCGAAAATCACAATAGTATAATTTTCACCACTTTCACCCCTTCACCAACCCCACCACACCATGCCTCGATACACACGATACTTTATGTACTAAGAGTATTGTTTGCGAGTTTTATCATTAAAATACGTTTCACTTTTGAGGTTAGTTTTAAAGGACATGTATGTATCGGGAAGAACAGTGCGCGTGGTGCGAAGTAACGAATACGCATGCTCACATAACGATAAAGTTCACTTTCTCTGCCTAGCCAGGTAAAGTACCCCACCACCAACAAATACCTACTTTGCTGCTCCAAATCACGCACAGAAAGCAAGGAAACCATAATCGTGTTACATAAAAGTTTGTATACGGCTGTTTTGATGCGCAATTAAAACTTTGCATCAAAACTGTGGCAGAAAGTCTTTTACAGGTAGTTGTAAAGGTTAGCCATAAAATTGTTAATTGTAACTAATTTCGGAAGAGAACTGAAGGCGAAGTTAGGAAAAAAATATTACAAGGTAAAGTCGTTTACTTAATGATAGTTATTTAGAGTTTTATCTTTTTGCTTTCACTTTATTTAATAGTTGTAATTTTTATTTGATTATAATATTGTAGAGATCATTTTATTCATGAAAATATTCTCTACAAATCTATTTGGTATATCTTTAATAACAACAATTAATAAATATTGTTTGAAAAATAGCAATTATACAATTACTTATTACAATTTTTAAATAAAAACGTACCAAAGCGATTTGTAGAGAATCCTTTAACGAATCAAATGAGCCCTACATCATTAGAATTAAATCGGAATGGCACTTTGCACTTCTATAGAAAGCGCAAAAACATAAAACTCTATATAATTATTATTGTTGAATAAAGTAAACACGCCAATTGTCGAGGATGTTCCTACTGTCGATTTCAAAGATTAAATTAAACCTGTATTTACTAGTTTGGAATTTACTCATAACTTTTATGTTTCAGAGGCTTATAATTAATGTAGACTTAATGGCCCATATTGAAAAAAAACGTATTAAAGATTACCCGAAAAATGTTCCCACTCGATAATTGGTTCCTTTACCTTATGTACATTTTTTATTTACAAATTAAAAATTTTCAAGGCTGTATAATTTAGAAAGAAAGGCCATCATTTTTAAAGAATATTTAAATCGACTTTTAATTGAATCCTTCTATATTTTACATATTTATTTTGAATGCCTTAAACTTTTCGTAATTAAAATTCTTTATATAAAAATTAAATAATTAATAAAGTCTAATTGACCAATTTCAAGTTCGGAGTCTTCAACATTATTATTAAATACGTTTAAAACTTTGAATTAAAAGTATTAAATGATAAATAATTTTATAAAGTTTCAAATTAAAGGCGCTAAAGTTGCAAAATTTTTAATTGGAACATTAAAATTTGTCTGGTTTAAAACTAAAATTGTTCAAAATTCTACAGTTTTTAATTAAAGGCCTTATTAGTTAAACCATTTTCGTTGCTTCTTTTTTAATTGGTCGAAGTTTGATTGCCCTAAATGTGAAATTGTTCGATTTTGAAAGTTTTAATTTTGAAAGTAATTAAGATAAAACACCCAATTATCGCAAAGACCCCGATAATCGCCGACTGACAAGTATTTGCGATAAAAATAATGAGTCATGCTTAATAAAAAATGAATAAAAATATTAGCTAAGTAGATGTTCAAAGGGTCAGATTGTAGCACTTAACATGCAGATATTCATGCCAAACATTCACTATCTTTTCGAGATGTTAGGCGTAAAAATATTTTTATGTTAAACTGAAACACATTCAGATGTTAAAACAGCCCGAGCGCATGCGCATAGCGTATTATAATTCACGACTATATTTGACGGATTTATATTTTCAATATTGCAATTATGGAATATTTCAATTTTGGAACATTTCCGGAGAATCAAAATTAGCTATCATTAGATACAATTGGATAACCATTTTTTTCTGTCTAAAGGAGGGAACAATTATCTTGAGTTTCATTTAGAATTAAAAATATTGAACTTAACCTCAACTGGACTGAATGTTCTTCCGATCGACATTTCATACCCTTTATCTATTTTTCTTTCGTGTACGAACATCAAAGTTTAATTTTAAATTCACAAATAAGTTATCAATTAATTTCTTAAATGACCATGAACAAGTTAACTCCTCAAATATTTACAGGCGTTATTTGACATGACCATTCATGTAATATCTCAGATATTTCAGTTGAACATTTTGGATATTAGAGAGTAACATCTCACTTTTTAAGATCTACAGATGCTAACTCTCAACATCTAGATTATTTTCTTATAGTTGAACATAAAATATGTTAACCCTGAACATCTAGATGTTAGGTTTGAACATCAAGATAATATCTTCTACTCAAAATTAATCTTTATTTATTGAATAATCATTAAAATGAAATTTTCCCATTTATTTTACGTTGTGTATTATTTTCCGGTATATCTTGCCTGATTTTAATTAAGTCTTCCGGTATATTTTTATCTTCCAGAGAGAGATGTACCTAACCTTCAATTTCCTCTTTCGGTATCGGTTACCAGGGATGATTCTTTAAACGTATTAAAATTAAATCTTGAATTCTTTGGAATTCTTCGTAAATTCTTTGAAATTCTTTAGAATTATTTAGAAATTATTTATGTTGACGATGGCATAGTACAATTTTACTGTGTAGAAGCCATCACCAGAATTAAAAATATAACAAATAATGCTAAAATCATAATATGCAACTGTGTACTGGCACCCACTGTGTTGTACATTAGCGAGACCAGGGCCTATCAAGAAAAGGATAAGAGTACAATTATCGCGGGCGGTTGGCATGGTGTCTAGCGTCCTGAAATTCTTTTAAAACCTGGAAAAGTCCTTGAATAATTCTCATGGTTCAGTGATTAGCGCAAGAAAAGATATTAATAGTATCTTTGGCGCAAGTGCAAAAATGACTTCAAAATCAGCCAATCCGTAGTGGGACTCCGATGGATCTTCAGAGACGGGAAATTCGGCCGCAAATACTCATTCACCACATGTTTCGTTTCTACCACCACGACCCTCTACTCAGATCTAAGGGTGAGACGGACTTTTTCCGTGTCGAGAGAGACGGCGTAGTAGTGGAAATAAAACATCTTGCAAATGAGTGTTGAAGACCCCTACCTTAAAGTGAATGCACCTCTCTTTCTACCATGTGAGATAGACAACGTGTTGCGACAAACATCGAAACGAGGGTCTCGAAATATCTTTTTCTATCGTATATACTATACAGTAGACAGAAAGAATCCGATGGTGTTCAAACGAAGTCATATTTTTAATTTGAAAATGACGAGAACCTCTCTGTCTGCCATATACGATAGAAAGAGAGATTTCGAAACCATGTTTTCCATTTCCATTGCACCTCGTTGTGTACCTCAGATATGTTAGAAAGAAAGGTCCATAGTCTCACTGTAGAAGACGTTTCCGTCGCACTTCTATTATTATTATCGAATTATTTATATTTCTTACATATATTATTGTATTTATCAAATTAAAATCTTATAACTTAAATTTTGTATTTATTTAATGAAGTGTTGAATCTATTTTTTTGTCCTGGAAAACCTGGTAAAGTCCTTGATTTACTTGGTGACTTTGTGAACCTCTTCGCTTGGGGTGATTGCTGGAGAGATTAATTAGCAACTTGGGTCGAATACATGTTGTGAAACGGACCTTTTGTTTAAAAAAGCAACACGGGTGAGTGTACCTTAGTTTAATTGAACGGAATTTGACCTGATGGTATATAATAATAATAATAATAATAATAATAATAATAATAATAATAATAGGTTGATTTGGCTCGGAAAAACGACGGCAATGAACATCATTTAGAGGAAGCCGCGTCGAACGGCCAAGCAGGAGCAATTGATGTTCTTCCTGAACCTATTGATGTTTCAACGCCACTACATCCTCCAGAGGTGGATGGCCTTATACAACCAGACGCATAAGCAGAGGTTCAACAACCAAAAAATCGACGAAAATCGATATACCATATGAACAGAGATGTTATGCGCCTTTCTTTTTTGGCAGAGAAATGTGAGCAAAGTGCGAGGAGAGAACATCATGGACTCTTCTTACTTAAATATCCAGAGCTAGCCACAAAAATAAATGAGCAGAATCTGGCAGATCAAAAACGCTCGATGTCTTTAAACAGACTGCTTTCGGCTGTTGAAATAGCTGCTATCAAAATGGAAGTTGAACATCAGCTTCCTATTGATGAGCTCGCCTTGGAAGATGTGGACAACGAAGACTTGATTGAAACTGAAGCCATAGGTGCTAGGGATAATGAACATCATGTACCGGATCCATTAGAACCACATCCGGATATTAATAGCGATGATGTGGATAGGGAAATCCCAGAAAAACTACAGCACCTTGAAAGGAATTCTGGTCAGGCTTTACTAGAATTCAGATATGTAGAATCGACACTAAGGCATTCTCTGTAAAAAATAAACATCACAAATGATCTGCGTGCACTAATAGCACATCTTGACAGCAAGGTTTTACATACGTATTTGAACGTAGCACAAACTGTGTTGGAGGTGCAAACTCTTGTATACTGTGCAGCTGTGGCAACCGTTAGAACGTTGGGCCGGAAAACTAGGCCTGCAAATGCAGTTTTTGTCCCAGCCATGGATCGAGATCCACCATGGAAGATCAGGTTGGATATGGATGTCCGCAAAGTAAGGTGCAAATTGGGTCAATTAACTCAATATGATAAAGGAAATAGAACCAGAAAGCTGATAAACCATGTTACTAAAATCATTCACCCTCGGCACATCGAGACATTAACACCAGCTATATTGGATAAGAATATAGACTCCCAAGGACAGAGAATTGATGTTCTTACTGCCAGACTGCGTCGGTACAAGAAAAGTAGTGCACAAAGGCAACAAAATCGAAACTTTCAGACAAATGAAAGAAGGTTCTATCGTGAACTGAGAGTAAAGCCAAATAACCAGCAAGACCCCGAAGTCCCTCAATTGGAAGGTATGACCTACTACTGGTCGGGTGTTTCGGGTTAAATGAACAGATGCAATTTGGACACTGCGTGGTTCAAACTGGAGGAAGCAAGGGCGAGCAATAGCCCTGAAATGCAAACTGACAAACATCACACCTTTAGATGTTTCAGCGGTCTTGAAAAGGGCAAGTAATTGGAAAGCTCCAGGTCCGGACATGGTGCACAACTTACAGTACAAGCACCTGACGAGTGTACATCTATCGCTGGCAAGGTGTTTTCAGAATATCATTGAACACCCAGAACTGATGCCAAGCTTTATGATCCAGGGTACTACGAAAATGTTACCAAAAAAACCAGACGCTCAAAATCCATCTGACTTTCGACCGATAGCCTGTCTTCCAACAATTTATAAATGTCTTTCAGCTATCATTGCAGATTAGGTATATTCTCATTGCGACGAGAATAACATTCTTACAGAAGAACAAAAAGGATGTTGTAAAAACTCGCGAGGCTGTAAAGATCTAGTCACTATAGACGCCGTTGCCATGACTCAAGCTCATAAGCATCAAAGGAACTTACATCTGCCTACGCATCATTGACCTTCTAAGTCCTTCGATGAGGCTTTGGGGTACAAGAATTAAGTATTTTGATCCTGGATAACCAAGGATAAGTAGATCAATATGCATTACACCAGTTATATGTCAAGGAGACTTCTTCAGTGCACTATGGTTCTGTTTAGCGTTAAACCCATTGAGTAAAACACTAAACCGAATGTCTCATGGCTTCAGAATACATGATAATGAGGATGGTCATGAAGTGACCCATCTTCTGTACGTCGATGACATGAAGCTGTAAGTTAGTTCAGCCCAGAAACTGCAGCAAGTGATCGATGTCACAAAGCAGTTTTCCAATGATATTCACATGGAGTTCGGACGAGATAAATGCAGAACAGTGCATTTAACCAGAGGGGAATTAGGGACTGCAGAGTTAGAGAACGAGTTCCAAAATGACATCGAGGCAATGGCTGCGGGCGATTTATATGAATATCTGAGTATTCTTAAATCTAAGGGTATTCAGTATACGATAGTTGAGACAAGCCTAACGACTGCCTTCACTACGAGACTCAGATTGATTATGAAGAGTTCTCTTAACTGGGCAAACAAAATCAGGGCAATCAAAACGTATGCCATCCGTGTCCTCACGTACTCATTCGGGCTCATCAAATAATCTAGCACCAACCTTGAAAAGTTAAACAAAATCGTCCGCGTACAAATGACGAAGCACTGAATGAACCACATTAATTCAGCGATTGAAATGGTAGTTCTACCACGAAAAATATGAGTTAGGGGCGTTCTAGATGCCAAAAAAAACTGTGTGAGTCACTAGTTACATAGTTGGGAGATTATTCTAACAGCAAACGAGTTGTTGCGCTTTACATCACCATCTGTAAAGCGGATCTTGCACGGATAAAAAAGTCTAGTTGGATTAACAAGGATCCTGGTTAGCCGTACTAGGCAGTCTAGTAAAATATGCAGACAGTCGAGTAAAATCTGTCTGGTTAGAATTAAAAGATATGCGGATATAAGTTACCAGACATCTAGTACGGTCAACATTACTAGCTGTCTAGTAAATTCAATAAAACTTTGAGTTAGGATTACATGCCATTTTTTAGGTAATTAATCTAGTTTTTTGGTAATATTTAATAGGTTTATAGGGTCCGTGTAGTTTTTTTTTAAAACAAATAAGTATGTTTTTAGGATCTTTGGGATAAGTTTGAAAATGTCTGCAATACAATACAAGAAAAGCTCGTTTATTAAACCAGGGTCAAAAGTATGAAGTCGTATTTCACAAAGAAATCGTTCGGCCTGAAGCATCTACTTCAAAATAACATGGTGGCGACAGTGAAGAAGAACAAAATTGACGTTTCTTGAAATATAGCCTTGCAGGAGAAAACCCTCCACAAGTTCAGCAGATCATCCAATGTGTCGTCACGGAAGTTACTTATTCTAATACGCGTAAATAGAAACAAAAATAAAAACACGTTTCTCGCAACTCCGAAAAAGCTCAGAATAACGCGCGATACACGGAAATGCAAGCGGCTGGAAGAAACTGGAGATGACGACGCCCAATATTAGGCAGACAGGCTAGAGGCTCGAGGAAAGAGTAGTGAGGGTAAAGGGTGTAGTTGTAGTAGGGAGCAACATAGATAGCCATAGATAGCTTTCTGTCTCCATTGTACTTCTAATTCCTCTATGGTTTCAGCCCACGATATTCAAGGCCTCATTTAAGAACAAATTCAAGGACGTGTATTTACATGGAGAAAAAGGTCTAGTTGGGCCAACCAGATGAATCAAGTTACGCGCGTTTAG
>NC_046658.1:68514040-68517011 GCF_010883055.1 Belonocnema kinseyi
CTAAACGCGCGTAACTTGATTCATCTGGTTGGCCCAACTAGACCTTTTTCTCCATGTAAATACACGTCCTTGAATTTGTTCTTAAATGAGGCCTTGAATATCTTGGGCTGAAACCATAGAGGAATTAGAAGTACAATGGAGACAGAAAGCTATCTATGGCGAGCACCTCAAAACGTTAGATCAACATGAAGTGGATAGTGAGGCATCCAATATCGGGCTGAGAAAGGGTGTTCTGTATCCAGAGAAGGAAGGATTGGTGTTTGCGATACAGGGCAAGGTTGTCAGCACCAGAAATGATCGCAAACACGTGTTCCATCAAGAAGTGGTTGACCGGTGCTGATTATGTGGAGATACCAAGGAATCCATTGAGCACATTATTGATGGCTGTCGCGTAATGAATCAGAGAGAATATACGAAACAGACATGTTGATGTAGCGGGCACTATACATCAACAACTTGCCCTAAACCTAGGACTCTTGAAAGAATGGATGCCTTTCTATAGATACATTCCAATGGCCGTTTTAGAAAGCGAAGATTAGATCCTATATTGGGATGTTCCTATCTAAACGGATTATTTCATCTGAAACAATAGATCTGACATCGTTATGCGAGAACAAAAGGTGGAAGAATCTACATCATCGACCTTGCTTGTCCACTTAACCGAAATTTGCAGTCAACCTAACTACCAAGATCCAGCATAATATGCAGGAATGTGAATCATGCATCTATTTATCCTATTATGATTTCAGCTACAGGTACATGCAAGATGAACTGAAACTCTTGAACATTTAGGAGTCAGGAGGGTATTGGCAGCAGCTCAGAAAGCGGTTTTATTAAACACCTGTCGCGCCATAAGAAACTTTCTCGACCATCAATTAAAAGAAATTAGTAATAACCTATAGTTTCCTTCTAGTTTCAATTTAAGAATAAAACCGGAAATCAGTTACAATTAAATTTGACATTCATTAGTTGGCGAAGACTCACCTGGCGATCACTCAGGTAGCTCAAACAACTGACTGACGATTGCTAGAATTTTTTATATCACACTGGAACCTGGAATGAAAAACGGTTAAGGGCATGGTTTGTAATGACCTTGGTCTTAAGTCCAGTGAGTCCAAATGTAAATAGGCAGGGTCGCGTGAACAATTTCTGTTGGATTTTGACGCATGGCGCAACCTGATGCAACTAATGTACCGAGAGTACGGCGTTCATGCTGTTTTTTATGCTTGATTGAGCACTGCCTCTCTCTTAGTCCAGCGGCTCCCCTCATTACGAAACTGCCAGAAAATTTTTTCTGATACTTGAACATTAAGTATTTTTAATTGCATAGCGTAATCTGATCATTTTTAAACACCTTAGGTTCAAAGAAATTGCTTAATATACCAATAATTCAAACAACTTTGTTTTCTGTACTCCCTAAGTTGTAACCATTGCACTCGGTTTTTTAGTGCATTAAATTCAATGATGCGTAAAAGTTAGGCATCTTCGACGTTGTTCCGCATAGTTTATACAAATAAAGGCACACAGAAGTAAATAAGAATTCCTTAGGTTTTGTAATGCAGGTGGCTCGCGGCTTTGTGTTTATAACCATACGCATCGCATTCTTTGCTAAGCTTTGTTATGCTGTGCTATGCATTACGCTCCATTATAGCACCAATACTATATCGTCCTCTATGGTCATGGATATAACTTCGCCATACCGTGCAAATATGCGCAAGCAGTCGAGCTGTTTACAGCAGAGAGAAGTACGATTTATCGATTGTGACCAAACATTAATCTCAATCAGGAAAGTCGTGATTCAATTCAATGGGGTGTGCATTAACCACATTAACCACAAATCCCAAATCATTCCTTATTCCAGAACTCTCACATTCCAATTTCACCTATTAAAATTCACATCAGTCTCTCGGAAAATTGCTCCATCCATTCCAGATACCAAATTACCTTTTCTCAAATTGGTTTTGGCCAATGTCTTTTTTAATCTATAACACGCACTAAAACTCAAGCTGTCAAATTATGTTCCAAAAGCATGTCGATCAAATTATTACACAATGAAAAAATAGTTGCGGAATCTACGTATAGGAAGATGATGAATCTAGTTGTAATTCGCATTGTTTTATTTGTATTATCCATATACTTTTTAGGTAAAAATAAGGGGTCATAGCCATCATTACAAAGTTTCAAACTGATGTAGAGTCTGTTGTAAAAGTATAGAGGAAGCAACGAAAAATGCAGAATTTATATAAAAAGCATTGAAAAATAGGCAGGACACAAATCACAACTGAAAAAGTATGATAGGTTTTAATAAAAAAAGATGTAATACTTTTTAAATATTACATTTTAAGTTTATCAAAATGGGTAATCATCTTTATCGGAATTGTTCCACGGTGTTCCGCTAAAAAAAATTAAATTGTATCAAAAGTTTTGATAGAATTGCTATTATCCTATTAAATATGATATCCCACCTTCCTATATCCACTTATAAACGCAAACTGAAAACGTTCACAAGACTTTTATCAAATCAAATGTTCCAGAATCTTTCAATTTTCTTCTAACTCTATCCGCAGGGAAACTTACTAAATCTTATGTCTCGAAATCTCGAAAATATCTATCAGATTCTGTCCATTATAAAATCGTATACTTTTTGTGTCAAAAGTGGTTTTATTAAATCTGTATCAAATCCTATCTGCACCAGACGAGTATCAAATCCTATTTTCCAGAAGCTGACATGCTGAAGTCGAAACGTTTGACTTGAGCATGTCTCAGTTTTGAGACGGAGCCAGACTTCAATTTATGTCTTTGAGACAAGTTTCTATGTCTTGAAGACATCAATTTATCTCTTGAGTCAAATTTGTATGACTCCAACACGAACAGTTTATAACTTCGAGTGTATACCTGTCCTAAAAAAAAGGGTAATTCTGAATGTCATAAAAGCTAATCTTGGCTAATGATTAAACAGACTTGTATATTT
>NC_046658.1:68517111-68528575 GCF_010883055.1 Belonocnema kinseyi
ATCTAAATTTTTTAATTAATAATAATTCGTTTAATATTTACAAATTATTCAATCTTCAATTTTAATATCATTTATGAGCCGAAAAGGGTTCGATCATCTCAGCCAAGACAAGGCTTGACTTGAGACAAGTAAACGTCGTCTTAGCAAAGACAAGGCTCGACTAGCGAGAAGTAAACGCCGTTTTACCTGTCTTAGCCATAAAAGTAAGACGAAGGCCTATGTCTCGACTCAGTTTTGAGACGCAGCCAGACATCGATGTCTTGGAGACGAACTCTAGACATAACCAAGTCGAACTCCAGTCAAAGCATTTTTACTCGGCTATGCAGTGATTAAATTTTGATAGAATTCATTCTGGAATGAACAAGATTTGGTAGACTTTCTACGAGAGAATGTTGCTAGAAAAGTATAAGATTTCTCGACTGATAGAGTTACACGGAGAAAAAGGTCTAGTTGGGCCAACTAGATGAATCTAGTTACGCGCGTCTAGTAAATTTAAGACAGAAACTTCGTTACTCCTACTCCATGTATTGTAAGCAGTCTAATAGATTTTACCTATCCATCGTGTTATTTAAAATAGTTCCCGTAACGAGATATCTAGTAGCAATGTCCCCCCATCACTCCTGCACTCCCTTCGTGCCTCCCTCCTACACCTTTTACCATCACTATCCTTCCCTATAGACTATAGAGGCTAGCTGCCTTCCTAATATTCGGCGTCGTCAGCTCCAGTTTTTTCCATCCGCTTGCATTTCCGTGCACCGCGCGTTATTCTGACCATTTTCAGAGTTGCTAGAAGCGAAGTGTTTTGTTTTTTGTTTCCATTCACGCGTATTAGAATAAGTAATTTCCTTTACGACATAGTGGATAATCTGCTGAACTTGTGGAACCTTTTCTCCTACTAGGCTATATTGCAAGGAACGTAAACTTTGTTTTTCTTCAATATCGTCGCCATGTTGTTTTGAAGATGATGCTTCAGGCCGTGCGATTTTTTCGTGAAATATGAAATACTACTTTTGACCAGTGTTTAATAAACGAACTTTACTTGCATTGCATGCATTTTCAAACCCATCCGAAAGATCCTAAAAACATACTTATTTGTTTAAAGAAACTACACGAAACCTATACGTCTATTAAATATTACCAAAAAACTTGTTAAATTCCCTAAAAACTGTCATGTAAGCCTAACTCAACGTTTGGTTGATTTTACTAGACAGCTTGTTAGATTTACTAGCCATGGAAATGTTGGCCGTACTAGATGTCTGGTAACCTATAACACATATCTTGTAATTCTAACTAGACAGATTTTAACTCGACCGTCTGGCGTTGGTTCATATTTTACTAGACTGTCTAGTACGGCTAACCAGAATCCTTGTTGCCCTGTGCCAATAAGATTTGATAGAATTTTAATGAAAAACTATTGATATAAAAATATACGATTGCTCGATGCGGATAAAAATAGTAGAAATTCCCAAAATTTTATAAGATATAGGATTTGATCATGTTCTGCATGAATAAGATTTGATAGGTTTTGATAGAATTTCAATGAGATGCTCTTTTAAAAACTAGTTTTGCTATTGCCTTTATTTTAATTTTAAATAGGTCCTTATAATAATTTATTTAATTGTAATGTAATTTATTACTCCATTCAAGAAATTATGCGTGGTCTATAGAAAAATTATGATGCATAGAAAGAAAATGAATTGTCGGCAGATTGCACGACATAAAAGTGTTGCATTTATTTGTTGAACCACTGTGATCCCTGAATTTGACAACTTAGGATTTAGCGATATTTTCCGTAATATGCAGAGCAAATCGGCTCTAAAATAAATTATATTCACCTAAAAATGTGACAGTAAATGATATAGTTCCAGTGTTTATAGGAGAGTCATCAATTGAAACAAACATAATGGTAGAAAATTTTAATTACTCCTCTCTTCGAGATTCACAATCGAGAACGCATGCACATTAATATTGTCTCTCTATGAAAAGAATGGTCTGCTTTTTATTGAATTAAAAAAGTCCATTTGAATTTCCCTTCCTGTCACAGGAATTTTAATTCTGCCTTTCTGTCTCTTGTTTTTATTCCTTTCAGTCATTTTTGCTCTCATTTTCTCTCACATCGGAGCCTTTATTCATTTTTTGTGCATATGAAATGGTCCGACAGCAAGTCAGCAAACAGATTCCCGTTTTAGAGTCTTTGAACGAACTGTAGGGTCAAAGTTATGTAGGTATATAACATTCAGTCATTTTGTCATCCAAATGTCACAGGTGGAGTACATTGATTGCTCGCTCTCCCATGAAGCTTCCTGCTCTCTATATGTCGCGTAATAACGCTTTGAAATCGAAAAACACAAAAAGTGAGAGCACAAATGAAATCTGAATGAGTATTCGGAGTCGCGAATGAACGGACGATCGAGCGACACGCCTGCTGCGACCCATTGTTCGACCCAATTCCTGCAACTCGTTAACCCTGTTACGTTACATTTACAAGGTACATGTGTCGTACTGTTACATAGACACATGCCAAGAGTGTAATACTATAATGCGATACGTCCAGTCGATGCTCAGGTAATTTCAAAACAAGTGGATTCCCTAATTTCCATAATTAATCCACATCTCCCGGGGAATTTGTGATTTCCACATCTGGCGCTCTCCAGAAATTAGCGATGAATTAACAATCAGAGTCAGGAAACTAATTTTGGAGGTGTTAATTGAAATGTTCATTATTTATATATATGCGTCTTACTTTCAATTAACTGAAAATTAAAAAGATATCAAATAAGCATAAGTAGTAGGCAAGGTGTTGTAGACACCTGTTACCAACATTTACTAACATCTCGTGCAAGCAAAGATTTGTGTCTGTTCTGAATTGAGATCCTCATTTAGAAGCTTATACATGCCGTAGGCATCGTATAAGCTCCGACGCACAGTGGGGAAAAAAGTACCTGTGGACAAATCTATTTTTAGCCTAAACTATTCATCTAATTTTAACTTTTTGTTTTAAATAAAAGATTTATGAATCTTCAAAAGATTTGTTTAAATAAACTTTTTTTCATCGTTTAAAATGTGTTATTTAAGAACCAAAAAGCATCTGTTCTTAATTAATGATAATAAGATATTCATTTATCTCACATTTTATACAAAATCTATTAATTTCAATGAGGTAAACATTGCCAATCCTAGAAAATGTTTTTTTTTTTCATTAATTTTTTTATAACACAATAATTTTTTTTTAAATTATTCTAACCAACTGGAAATTATTCCTATATAGCTGTAACACTGTTTTAAGATATTCTTTGATCAATCTGAATGTCTTAAAAGATATGAGACTTGGGAAAAGGTAAGATAAAGTTTTTTAACTTTGTTCTTAATTACGAAATTTTTAAACAATCTAAAAAAATTAATCACACAAATCATTTCAAATGTTAAAAGATTTTATTACAATAAAAAACGTTTAAATCGGATGAATAGTGTAGGCTAAAAATGAATTTGGCCATGGGCACTTTTTTCCTCCACTGTGCGACATTCAGAATAATTTCAGATGAAACCATTTAGCAGATGCAAACTCCTGTTTAAAATAAGAATCCAACGACCAAACTTGGACTACAAAGAATAAACAAAAACAAAAAATTCTATTGTAATCGGAAAAAAAATTTATTTTTTTATTTTTGTCCGAATTTTTTTCAGATTACAATAGATTTTTTCGTTTTTGTTTATTTGTTGTGGTCCAAATTTGGTCGTTGGATTCTTATTTTTAACAGGAGTTTGCATCAATTTGATTATTGGACGTTAAATAGGATTTTTAATTTGGATTTTAATCTAATTTAAATTTCTTACATTTTGATTTCCATTTAGCAGGTTTTAGAAATTCAGAACAATAGTCAACCATTCTTTTAAAAACTTCTCTCGTTATAGGCAATTAAAAGGAACAAACGATTTTTCTATTTTGATGTCCATGTAACACAGGCCTACAAAAAAGTTGTCTGCATAAGACAAGTGACTAATGCTATCCTTATGGATTTTAAATCGCTGAAACCAAATCTGGCCTCAGCATTTCTCGTACACGTTACAGTTTTCCCCTAGATGCAGAAAATAAGGAAAAACCTAGGGATATTGTAGACGTTATTTTAATAATATCAGTATGCGCGAAAATAGACACATAGATGTTATATCCTCAAATGTAGTCTTTCTCAGATTATATAGATTTATATGTGTAAAACAACAATAATGTAATATCCTTTACAGTTTAGCATGCGAAATCCGTCACTTGTCCCGTGCAAACAACTTTTCTTAGTGGGCCTGTGTAACCAGAAAATCCCTAGGCTTTTCCTTACTTTTTGCTTCTATGGAGAAAATGGTACTAGTCCTAAGAATTTGGTGTTGAAATTTAGATTTAGCAAGCAAATCTGCAAAGGATATAGAATTTTTGTTATTTTTTCTCCTATAAAACTATATAATATAAGAAAGACCTTGAATTTCTCTAAAATTACCCAAGCTAGGGGAAATAGAAGGCACACTAGAGAATTTTTGTGTACAAATTAAGTCTCTATAAGCCGCAACACTTAAGAATATAACATCCATGTGTCTATTTTCGCGTAGTCTAGTATTATCAAAATTACGTCCACAATATCCTTAGGTTTTTCCTTATTTTCCACATCTAGGGGAAAATTGAGACGTGTACGAGAAATTCTGAGGCCAGATTCGGATTCAGCAGCCTGTTTAATTAATTAAATATATTTTTAGAAAATAATAAGAATATTATGATTATCACGTATTTTGATTAAGAAGTACTATTCGAATTCTGAAATTGTTAACTATTTATAAATAACACCAGTCTGCCATCAATCATGAAGTGATTAGTGAGCAGTATAAGACTAAGCAAGCGAAAACGTAGAAATTATGTTTTTTTTTTAAATAACAAATAATCATCTACTTTGAATTAAAAGACAATTTTTCATTTCTTAGTAAATTTTAATTTTATAGTACATTTCTTTGAACTTTATTTGAACTCCGAACATACCTTTCCCCGGAATTAGATGAATTTCACTATTTGAAATTACAACTTCGTTTAAGCACAGGAAAATGCCATTCCTCGAAAAGACGCCCAATCGATTTTGGTTTAAATGGCAACAAAAATGAGAAAACGTAGAATGAAAATGCAGCTTTCTCTGTTCATGTTATAGTTTTACACTTTCCTGTGAGGAAAATAGTAAATACGGCTATTTGACATTCTAATATTCACTAAATGACAAAACAACAATAAAATTTTTACCTTCGATACATTTAAAAACGTCCCGAGTAAAAATGCTTCGACTTGAGTTCGACTGGGTTATGTCTTGAGTTCGTCTCCAAGACATCGATGTCTGGCTGCGTCTCAGAAGTGAGTCGAGATATAGGCCTTCGCCTTACGCTTATGGCCACGACAGGTAAAACGGCATTTACTTGTCTCAAGTCGAGCCTTGTCTTGGCTAAGACGACGTTTACTTGTCTCAAGACGAGCCTTGTCTTGGCTGAGATGATCGAACCTTTTTCGGCTCATAAATGAGATTAAAATTGATGAGTGAAAAATGTGTAATTGTTAAATTCATTATTCCTCATTAAAAATTCAGAATCTGTGCGTATGAACAAGTATAACCCTTAAAAATTGTCCTCAAAAAAATAAAAATTGTAACTCTCTAGAAGGATCTCCTAAGCCGTTAGAAAAATGAAAATCCGTACATAAGTAGATTGAATATATACCTATATAAGATATACCCTATACAATATTGTTTAAAAATTAACAAAGATTAGCATTTATCACAGTCAGAAAGACCCTTCTTCTTAGAACATGTATACACTTGAAGTTATAAACCGCTCGTGTTGAAGTCATAAAAATTTGACTCAAGAGGTAAATTGATGTCTTCAAGAAATAGAAACTTGTCCCCAAGACATAAATTGAAGCCTGGCTCCGTCTCAAAACTGAGACATGCTCAAGTCGACCTTTTCGACTTCAGCATGTCTTTATTGGGGGCAATTCATGTCGAACTCAAGTCGAAGCATTTTTACTCGGGGTGAACTTGATGTGACAGCATGTGACAGTCTCTGTCATGTAAACTATTACATGTTTTATATTTGATGGCTTTATAATTTTTAAAAAGTAAGTATTGTGTCACCCTTATATATTTTGAATCATTTCCCAAAATTCCAGCACAATATATTCATTTTTTTATAATGTCAAAGCTGCCGCATATAATTAAATGTAATCATTGGTCACATCACAGACTGACACATGAAACTCAGAACACTTTTGAAATATATATGACAATAATATTTTATTAACTAGATGAACAGAAGAACAAACAAGTTTTAGGACCTGGCCGCCAGGTAATGATTTTGTCCGAAAGAGTCCTGAACGCCGGCGCGGCGACGCGACGTGTCAGACGGCCGACTTCCTAGGACCTCAAAATGTTTATACGACAATTACGAATCAGTTTTTTGTACATCATTTTGGCAACGAATTTTTTCACTTCTTGGGTAGTATAATGGTATACCAAAGTACAATTCTAATGCTTTATCATTTAGCACAAAAATAAGCGCTTTTTCACAATGACATTATTCAAACTGAACAGTTGTCCACATTTTCGGAAATTATTGTTCATACACTATAGTAATGACCTCCCTCATCCATCTAAATTTTGAAAGCTTCTAAAATTAATCCACGGTAAATGCTGGTAACGTCATGAATTCTGGATTTAAATCTCGCCTTGTATTAGTTATAGGTTTGCAAATATTAAAACAGTATAAAATCATGCATTTCAAATTCTTTTGATTTCAATCAATTGGATTATAAAGGGTTTCAAACTTGTAAAATTTTACAGCAGTACAGCCTTGGATATTAAAAAAAAACTACATAGAATTGCAATCTCAGTCATACTGAAAGTTTTGAAAAGAAACTTCTTCTGAGATGGGAGTGAATTGTAAAAAACGACCGAACGTACAAACGGAAATTCTGCCTCTCTCTTATAATTATGTTTCTATGTCTTCTCTCTGTAATCGCGTCTTCTTTTTTTTCGACGATCCGCAATTGCTCTAATGACTCTTATTTGATATCCTGACTATTCCCAGGCTAAGCAAAGCATGTAAATGCTCTCTCTCTGCACTCTTTTACTGAGAGATATCCCCACTACTCCGCCACTGTGCAAGCTCCTTTGCATTCATACGCGTCCTCATTGCATTAGTGATTAGAGTATTCTGTATGACGTCAAGCGCACGTAAAGTTTCACTTCTGCCGTGTGGCCCCACTTCCACACACTGTTTTTACATTAAAAAATACATGTTAAAAACTGTATAAGTTTCAATTTAAACTGCTTATTGGAACTGTACAAAAATCAATCATAAGACTTTAACTAGCGTCTTTGAAAGCTTTCAAAACTGAAGAGTTTGTAACTGTAAACATTAAAGAAGTTGAATTATTTTTTAGAAATTGAAAATAAAAAAAACTCATATTGAAAACATTAGAAAGTGCAAAATATTCGATACGATATTGCAACTACCTACGAATGCTTTAGATTTAAATTGTTAAATTCTGGAATATTTTAAACTAAAAATTGTTAAGTATTGATCGCTTTGATTTAAAGCATTAAGAAATTACGAACATGCATCAATAAAAAGTCGTGCAAAAACGAAGTACTATCATTTTTACCCCCATTTCAAAATAATGTTACTTAACAATTTAGCACTCGGTATGGTTATGCTATTTCCACTTTATTGTATCTTCTTTGTTTACATTGCAAAAGAATGCAGCATTATAAAATTTATAAATTACCCGCAACAAAGGGTACTCTTCTTTTTGTTTGTGAAAGGAAATATCCCGATAAAAAGTTATCCTGAAGATATTTTTGCAGTTCATAAATAAGGAACTCACCGTAAACAGACTCCAGATACTCTTTTAGCTATAGCTATTGTAGTTAAGCACAATATTATTCTTTATTCATATGCAGTTACTGCCTTTTTCTCAAATGCATGCATAAAACATCAATGCCTAATTACTGGGAAGCTACCGGGCTGCGTCACTCATACTCATCCTCATACTTTGCTCATTAATTTGACGCTTTAGCACATGTGTTCAGTCTACACAGTAATCTTCATAGAGGCAAATTGCAGGATAAAAGAATATTAGACCTATTTAAAAGTGAAATTTAATGTAATATATTATCTCTTAATTCTTTAAACACCACCATCATGGTTTTGCTCAATTTATTTCATTCAATTGGAATTTTTGTTATGTGTGATTCGAACAGGTACGTTATATATTTCACCAGTGCCAGTTTTATATTCTTTTTTTATTAAAAAAGTTTGTAAAAAGAGTTGCTTACACGAAACTTGTAAAGCAGAAGTTCCATTCTCTTCCATCTCTATCCTGAATATTCTTTGGGTTTTAAATCCTACTGAAACCTCAAATTCCAACGGTGGTTTCGAATTCACTTAAATATTCAACGCTTTCCGGTGCATAATAGCGCTAAAAATAATATTATTATATCAAAAATGGTTCTCATCCCTTGAAGAAATACAAATCGTAAAGTTTGAATTTAATTCACGCCTAGAATTGCACGT
The DNA here is from genome assembly GCF_010883055.1 of Belonocnema kinseyi. Classification (NCBI taxonomy): domain Eukaryota; kingdom Metazoa; phylum Arthropoda; class Insecta; order Hymenoptera; family Cynipidae; genus Belonocnema; species Belonocnema kinseyi. The sequence continues at coordinate 68,525,701 of NC_046658.1, forward strand.
AAAGTGGATCTTGAGAGGCAATAGAAGTTCTTTAATCAGGTCGACTAATTAATTATTCCCCAATGTGCTCTACAATTTGCATTGACTTACCATATTAAAAGATAGAAAACAATTTCTCTTACACTCTCCAGACTTTATTGATATCTTTAGATTCAATATTAAAATTTCATTCACATGCTGGGCATGATTTCCATATTTTAATCCCTCGATTGTATATCCTGTTTCAATTTACAGATTATTTTGATTGAAATGCTTTGAGCCGTAACTTAATTGAAATTGTACGGCTTTCAATTTATATATTTATATATATATAATTAAAAATTTGTCACAAGGACAACCGCAGGATTTCGCCGGGAGCGGGTGCTAATCTGAAAAATTGCACCCGCTTCCAGCGAAATCGCGGTAAAATTTCAGCCACAACCACGTCTCACGACCGTGAGATAGGTGGTTATAGTCTGTGAAGGAATCAATACGACGAACCAGCAAAACCCTCGTGCACCCTAAGAACACGGAGCGACCCAAGGACTACCGCCTTCTGCATTTTTCCCGCAAGTATTTTAGCATATTGTTGACACGCAGGGATGCTTTTTAGGCCATTAGCAAGTAAAGGCTTGGCACCTCCAAGAGCGCCGATGATAAGGACGATTAGTTTAACAGAATATTCCGGGTACAATCGTTGCAACTCGCTTATAAGGTCTCGATACCTCTCTTTCTTTTCATTCTGCTTGGTTATGATGTTTTTGTCAGCTGGTGCCGAAAATTCGATAACGAACATGGTTTGCTTCTCGAAGTCAAGAAGAATCATGTGAGGCCTCGAGTGAGCAACAGAAACAATTGTCGAGAATATAAGGTTCCAGTATATGCAGCACTTCCCATTCTCGACAATTGACTCAATTTCCCTAGGAGCATTTAGAGGAGCGATATTAAGGTGAATGCCGTAAGAGTGACACAGATGGTAATAAAGCACTCTTAGTGCCGCATTGTGCCTTGGAATGTAGATCCTTCCCGGGTGAGTTGGAAAACTAGATAGTATGTGAGCCAAATGCTCGGGGTGTGCATGGCACGCCCTGCAGCTATCATCAGGAATGTCTTGGCTCAAAATGTGGCGACAGTATGGTAAGGTGGAAATGACACCGTCTTGGCATGCAAAAATGAAACCCTCCATACCAGACTTCAATCCGGGCGATTCAAGGAAAGCAAACGTTAGCTCACAAGACATTGACTGGTCCTTCATATTTCTGTGGAAGATACCGTGCATCTTCTTATCGAGGAGCTGTTCACGAAAGTTTTTCTCTTGTGCTTTCTTAATCCGGGCTTTCAGGAGTGAGTATTCTAGATAGATAAGATTTGATGCATTTTGCACACCTCTAATACTGAAGTCAAGTCCGAGTGTTTCAGCAGCCTCCTCCGCTGCTTTGTACAGAAACGCTCCTTTGCCCACTTCTTCGTGATTCCTGACCATTTTAAGAAGACGGTCTCTTCCATTTGCAACTCTATGTGCTGTACCCAGATTAATCCTGTTGTGAAGACATTCAAGACTCAATATTCCGCCACCATCTTGACGGCGTGAGATGTACAGTCGCGGAACGGAAGAGTTAAGATGCATGCTTTTGTTCATGTGCATAATCTTTCTTGTCCCGATATCAAGGGATCTGAGCTCGTTCTTCGTCGATGGAACTACTCCAAATGAATAGAGTAGTACCGGGACGGCAAGCATGTTCGTTGCAGATACTTTGTTCCTCGCCGACAGTTCGGAAGACCAAATCTGTCAGACGAGACGTTTGTATCTGCTTCGGAGAATATCCTTTATAGATGTCACATCCTGAATGCGGCTGTGTGGCACGCCCAGGTATGTATAAGTCTCTCCAGCGCAAAGGTGTCGCATAGCGCTTCTATCAACGAGTTCAGGATCTTCAGGGATGCCATTAAGTTTTCCTCGCTTCAAATAAACCTTGGCGCATTTGTCTAACCCAACTTCCATTCCAATTTAATAGTATATCGTTCGACAATCCCTAGAGCTAGATGTAGTTGCTCTTTGTTTTTAGCATAGATCTTAAGATCGTCCATGTAAAATACATGAGTGACCTTGTACTTTCGATCTGCAGGTTTGCCGCACAAGTATCCGTCGGAAAGGCGAAGTGCTAGAGATAGTGGCAATAATTTAATGCAAAAGAGGAGTGGGCTCATGGTGTCGCCCTGAAAGACACCTCTCTGAAAGGTGACCTTGTTAGTTGTCACGCGATTTTTTCCAGATGAGATAGTAAATCTGGTTTTCTAAAGCGGTATCAATCTCTCTATGCACCTAATTATTTGCGGATGAACCTTTATTTCCAAAAGACAGATAATAAGTCTATGGGAGGTCGAATCGAAAGCTTTCCGATAATCAATCCAGGCCATCGATAAGTCACGCTGATAGAATGCTGCATCTTTGCAGACACATCTATCGATGAGCAGGTTCTCCGGACATCCGGCTACGCCTTCCTTTGAGCCTCGTTGTTCATATATTTCTTGCCACACAGGTTCAATTGCCCGAACAATCCTATCATTTAGGATAGCTGTGAATATCTTATAAAGTGTGTTCAGTCAAGTTATTGGTCTGTTATTCTTCGAGTCAGCTAAGTTGCCTATTTTCGGCAGGAGTATTTTGCGCCCTTCCACGAACCACTCCGGAATCGGCTCTTCCGACTTCAAATATGAGATGAAAATACGGGCCAAATGTTGATGGGTTGAAGAAAACTTCTTCCACCAGAAAGTTTTTATACAATCTGGTCCCGGCGCGGAATAGTTCTTCATCCCTCCTAATACTTTTTTCACCTCCTCGGTAGTGATGGGTGGGTATTCTTTATCAGGTGTTATGGGGGCAACACATAACTCC
>NC_046658.1:68528675-68546712 GCF_010883055.1 Belonocnema kinseyi
GTATTTTCCTCAGCTACAGTGCTATTTAAAACGCCTTCAATTTCGGAAGACTTCATTCTGTAAATTTTTAGATTTTATTTGACTTGACAATTTAAGAACACTGTAAAAAAAATATTGAATTTTACATCTCTGGTGGATGTAAATAAAAGGACCCTTGTGTATCGGAGTAACTTTACGAATCTGTTGTGATATTCCAATTCGGCCGATAATTTTACACGCGAAAATGTAAAATTCATTATGTGAAAGAGTGAAATAAAATAAAATTGATCAGGGCGACAGGTTTCGAGCACTCGAAAGCTCAAACTTCGTACAATTTCATGGAGATTGAAGAAACACAAGTCGGACACGTTACCACTTACCTAAAACACATAAGATACTATGGGTATTTTTTTATGTTTAAATATTCCGTAACAAAAATATGAAATATACGTTTTGAATAACGGCATTTTTTCCGTTCCAATAGCAGAAAATGTAAAAGGCAAAATAGGAATAGCTCGTATTCGGTCTATTTTTGTGTAAAAGCTGTCAAAAAAGTTGAACATAGCTGTCAATTTCCTCGCATTAAAAATAAAAACGCTCCAAAATTGAAGGATGAAGGCATCGATAAACAAATAACACGAGAGACGCTTTCATATTCACATATTATTTGATTAATTATTCTAGATTTTAAATTAATTATAAAGAAAAAAATGTTACAGTTTCCGTCAGTGTAAAATTAAAGATTTTTGGTAAAATTAAAAATATCGATGTAATTTTCAATCAGAGGAAAGTGATTTTACCGACGCATGGTATTTTTACACGCTGCGACTAAACTTTCCCTTCTGAATGTAAAGTTCGTACGAAGGAACGTGTAATTTTATTTTTATCGAGTGTGTCATATTACACTGCTGTTCGAGGGTCCTTTGATTTACATCGCTAGAGGATGTAATTTCACATACTTTTGTAAAATCACACAGTGAAGTGCGTTATATTTACAGTGATACAATATTTAATTCTCCGAAACTTTGTAATTTTACACAGAACTTTTTTTGCAATGAAGCTTTTCATTTTTTAAGTCTTTAAAGTCTTGAATTTTGTACCTGACTCTTTCATTGGGATATTCTATAAACTTTGGATGATCTCATATATTTAGATATTTTAAATTTAATTTAATCAATTTGTTCGATTCCGATTACTAAGGTTCTATAACTAATAGCATTTCAAATTCAAGACCTCCAAAATTGGCAATATTTGACATTCAAAACATCTGATGTGGTATATACAGCAAGGTCGAGATGTGGAAGGTGCGCATCACAGATTTCCTTTCTATAGAATGTGCAAATCGAAATTCCTTCTCACGTGTCGCCTTGGAAAATCCAATATTGAAGAAAGGGCTTCTGCATTATAAATGGATTCATTATATCCCCAGAATCCGCCTATTATGGCACATTTCATCTCGTTAAGTTAATACACCGAAAGAGAAATTTCAGCTCGGAGATGCTAAGCTGAGCCATTCAGAACCTTCTCATAACTTTCATCGGATTCTTTAATGAATAATGATCGTTAAATCAGGAGAATTTGGCTGATAAATTTTTAATAGAAAGTTGCTAATTTAGCATTATATAAATTTTCAATTCCTTCAAATTTATATGTTTTCGATTTTGAATGCATTTAGTTTGAGACAATAATTTAAATTTGAATAATTTAAAATTTTGAAAACATACAATTTGGGATTCTTTTTTGAATTTTTGTCAGTGTCTACTGATGTTTCACGAATAGATAATGTTTTCAGAAATTATAGTACAATATTGTAATAAGTATACTGTCCTAACCAAAAATATAGGACAATTTTTATGTATTTTGTTTGAAAAAGATATGACAATATTGTAATAAATATACTACACTGAAAGAAATAGTTTAAGGCTAATGGCAATCCGAGTTTGCTTGAGAATTTCTAACTGAATTAGAAAGAAAATTGTGCTGTCTCAGTCATACGAATTTGAGACTTATTACCTGCGTATAAGAAAATCACCAAGCCTAATATGACAAGGCAAGTTTGGCTGAAATGATAGTTGGGAAAAGTGTAGCATTAGATATATGATTAAAATGTCAAAATGTTTTAGTGTAGGTACAAGAATTGCATGCCTCAGTATCATGGCTGTATTGAACGTATACTTTTATCAACTATCTATTTGAAAGAATCAGGCTGTTTGCTTGATTCAGCCATACCAATCGATGTATTGTGCCGTGCATGTTATGCGTGAAGAAACTTTTGAATACCTAACTCCAAAATTTGTACAAGATTAAGATTTATTAAATATTCCATTAAACAATTTCTAAATAAATTATGTATTTAACATTTATTTGCCTTACATTTTTATATCTTCAGAATAGTATTTGAATTTTATGTATACATTCCTGATACATTTACCAAATATTCCCATACACGTATTCTTTCAATATTCCCGGATATTCTTGGTATTCTTAATATTGCTAATAATCTTAAATATTTTTGATATTCCAAAATATTCCGAAATATCACTAAATCTTCACAAATATTCTGACATATTTCTCAATTTCCCTTTTCGCTCTATAAGTTTTGAAAGATTCTAAATTATTTAAAGTGATTTTAAAAAATGTCAAGAAATTTCAAAGAAGTTTATGTATTATTGTGTAATTACAAAATATTTTCAAGTGTTTAAAATAATTTTAATAAATTTCAAAATAGTTTAACGGGAAATCCAAAAATTAAAAGAATTTTCAAGAGATTTCAAAGACTTTAAAATACTTGTTATGAGTTAAAAAGATTTGAAGTGATTCTAAGGGAGTTTGTAGCATATCAATAAATTTTATATCGTTTAAACAATTTGCAAAGGAATTTAAAATATTATAAAGCATTTTAAATTATTTTAAATAAATACAAAAAAGTTAAAGGATCTTCATGTAATTTAAAAATATGTTTAAGTATTAAAACAGATTTTCAGGCATTTCAAGGGATTTGAAGGGACTTATTTGATTTAAAATTTTTAAAGTTTATAATTGAATTTCAAAAGATTTCAAAAGATTTTATAATATTTAAAAGAGTTCAAGATATTTTAAATAAATTTAAGAGATTTTAAGTAATTTTGAAGAATTTTTAAGGAATTTCAATAGAATTTGAATGAGTTTTAAGATTTGAAAGTAATTATAAAATATAAATAATGTTCTTGAATTCTTTAAAGTCTGCTAAATCTCTTGAAATTTTCATAAATTTTTAGAAATCATTTAAAATTGATTAAATTAAATTTAATAATAATTTTATATATATATATATATATATTGATTTCTCTAAAATCTTTAAAAATATCTTGAAATGTTTTTGAATTTATTTAAAATCTTCTTTAATTACATCAAATATGCAATAAAATTTTGTAATATTCCTAAAATTATAATATTATAAACATATCATTATAATCTTCGAAACATTTTTTATAGAATGGATTACAAAAATTTGCAGACGGTCATGCACAGCTGTAGGATAAATTTCAGATTTTTTTCTTTATACTCGAAGCTAGGTTGGCCGCGAGATTTTAGGCGTTAGGAATGCGAAACATTTATGTTTCGAACCCGCGCGACAAATAAAAATTTATATAGCGTGCGATTATAAATAGTGCAGTGATTGTGTAATACAAAATAATTGTGTACTCGAACGTTTGAACAAATATTAAAGTATAAAGTAATAGTTCAAAAGATTAATTTTTTCGGGGAAAAATTAGTTTCAAAACTTCCTCGGTATAGACTGTATTTTAGCTACAATTTTAGATTTTACAGAACAATTTTACTTTTTTCGTATACCCTACCTTTAAATTTGAGAGAACTCTGTAACACATTTCGTTGAATAGTTCAACGCAATGTAAAACAAAGACTATTTATATTTTTTCCGTGTATCTTTAAAAAATAATTTTCAACGAAATTATGGTTTTATATTATTAATAATAGCGAAAGTATAACAAATCTAATTTTTAAATTAATTTTAACTCCAGTGCAATATGGAGGATGCATTCTCATTAGCATTTTATGTCAGGCATACATAGCATTAGACTATCTGAACGGTATGCTTAGATCTCCTCAATGGGAGGTGCAGCTGAGAGCCATGCGTATGGTTGATTTACCCCAACCAAATTCTGTCTGACGCAGCCATCTTATGTTTAGAAATATCTATTAGAACATATGACTGAAGCAGTAATATTGCTTCAATAATTATGGTATGAGTAAAATACGCAAACCGTATGGCTGTAGCTGAGCGAGCAATACATTATGGTTGGAATAACCAGAATTATGCGTGCATCGTCGAATTATTTCTTTGAGTGTACTCTAACCAAAAACATGGACCTGGTATGTCACATTGCGCCCCGTGTACCGTATTGCCTAATGTGAAGTATTGCCCTATGTGTCATAGTGTCTAATATCCCATGTCATATTACCACCACATTTTGTGTGGCTCTATATTACCCCAAAGATACTATCCTAACAAAATCCATAGACTCGATGTTCCACATTATCTAATGTGACATATTACCTCATATACTATAGTCCATTATCTGATATATTGCCCTGTGTGCCATATTGCTAAATATGGAATATTATCCCATGTCATATTACCGCATATTTTGTTTCCGCACACAGTCATAGATAGACCCAAATTTTTGTAAATCTATGTTTATTTTCCTGAAACGGGGTTGGTTACTTTTGAATGTTTTTTTTTTATTATTATTTTTGGACGATTTCGATTTTCAAGACTTTCAGTTTCAAATTGTTTGAATGTTTACTGATTTTGATGTTAATTCTAGAATAATTTTACAATGAGCTTATGATGTCTTTGAGATAAGTACCAAATTGAAAAGTAAAAGCTGATAAATTCAAACTGTTTTGAATTAAGATTCTTAAAAGTTCATAGGATTTATAATTATTGAATATCGAAGGCTTCTCAAGTCAGATAATCATTTTATCATGGATAATATATGCAAATCCAAAAAATGTACGTCATCTCAAAGTAAAAATATAAAAATTGATTGATGTAAACCATAAACTACTATTGAAAGGTACATAGATGCTCTTTCGCTCGCAAATATTTTTTGTCGTGATCGTAGATAGTAGAACGTAGGATCTTTTCGTAGATAACTTTCCATTTCTACTGAGAACCGCCGGATCATTTTCAAGGCCACGTCCAACAATTTCTTCACGACGTCACACCGCCTGTTCTTTGGCAGGACATGTTTCGATCCCATGGTCATGACAAACGGAAACACTTAAGTAGCGTGGTAATCTACTCACGATGGTCTTTGTTTAATTTATCCTCATGATATCAGCAATTTGTCTTAAGACATTTGCCTTAAGAATTATACTAATCCGAAATCTTACTTTTAAGACAAAAAACAAACAAGCAGGCGAAAGGGTTCCGAAGTGAGTGATAAAACCATTCTACATATTTAAATAGAAGATAGTGGCCGTTACTATGTCGCCATAGGTAGTAGCTATTTTTAAAATGTTAAAAAAATCAGTAAGTCAATTGGTTTTAAGCTTTAGGGATGAATAACGTGTATTTTATACAAAAAATTCACATAAGTTAATTGTTTAGATTGTTTAGAACAACCTTGTTACGTTTCCTTGAAAGATATCTTTGTGTATAATGTGCAAAAGAAAATTTGACAATGGATACACTGATCAGATGACTTTAGACATAAGAACAATAATATCGTCTTACAAAACGTTAAATTTATATAATCAACTATATACAATTCTTGGTATCATATTTGCATCATTATAGTTCAGTTTTATATCATTTATTTTAGTGCGTATTCAACTTCATGAATTACGTGAAGTTGATGCTATTAATTACGACTTTGAAAATTACCGTACCCGATGATAGCTTGCTCTTTCCCTATGCGTTGATTCATTAAATTGTTTGCTTCATATCTGCGAGTTCAGCGAATATTTACTATTTAGCTTGCGCGTACCATTGATTGAACATTGCACTCACCCAAATATGTATCGTAGTTAAACACATAAAAAATTTAAATATACTATAATTTTAAGTCGCCAGATTGAAGATATTAAAAAATTAATACATTGTCAGATTAAGAGACACATGCGGTATCGGTAAGGCAACTATACTGATTTGTCGCTGGACCAATCCACTGCTATGCGTACCCGTGCAACTCAAACCTTAAAATGGAAGAGAAGCGTCATTTGCTCGAGGCGTTTTTTTTGTAGCTAAAAGCTTCTTCGTATCGTATCTTTTTTGTAAAATTTTCACGTTTTGAGTTCATCTGAACCAGAAAAACAGCGTTTCGTGAATGTGTATGTGTGCGTAAATTTTTAGTTTGTGGCACCATAACTTTCGAAAGAATTTTAATATCACGTATTGTCACGTCAGCGAAGTTATATCGTTCGTGGAGCAATCTGACGTTTAGGAATACTAATATAGCTGCAACGCCTATACTGGTACAGTTGTGAGGACCATCTGGTAGTGTTGGTGCAAGAATTATACTTTATAGTTCTGAGGACAAAAATATTGTTATCTCATCAATTGCAATATCTTTACAAAATATAGAAAGTTAACAAACATTTTTACAGTGTGTACAGTGCATAGGTTTAAATTATAGGGTAGTGTACTTTAATTTTCTTTCTATATACACTGTCCTTAGAGGTGTGACTTAAAAATCTTAACTTACAATTAGAAATTTGAAGTTGCTGATATATATATATATATATATATATATATATATATATTCTCCGGTATGTTGTTTGTAACAATATAAAGATATTGCAATATTCTTCCCGAAAATTTGTTTTATTTGCGAATGTTATCTGTCAAAGGGTCAATATAAATATCTCAGATCCTCAAAAATGTCTTGTCATCACAAAAAACGAAAATGTGGTCTCAACAATTACGGATATTTACTCATTATCTTCTTAAAAAAGAGTCGACCTTAGTCATCCCTATTTGCAAAATTAACATCCGCCAGTTGAGCGACACTGTCGCGACCGTCTCTGTTGAGTCTACCCGATTCTCGCATATATTTTTTCTTTTTTCTATTTTTTCGCGAGGCTTTGACCACTTTTTAACAACGGGAACAAGGAGCACGAGGAAGGACTCGATCACTCTTCTCTTTCGGCACTCAACTTCTAGAACTAAAACTCTCGAAAGGCTAACACAAGACTAACTTCGACTCTCCATTTGCTGTAAGTCTGCAACTCGAGCTTTATTGTCTCTCATTGTCTTTTCTTTTCTCGTTTCCATGTTTTTTAATCTTCTTTTTTTCATTGGATCTTTTTTCTTTCCTTCCCTCCGGAATCTTTTTTTTAAAGGAAAAGCCGAAGGAAACTGGCACTAAAGTACCTGCAACTTTTTACCATATGATGGAGTATAGACGAAGCCATTGTCGTGTTCTTCCTCTTATGTTGGCTTAGTCACCTTAGTCTAGGAGATTATTCTGTCTTATATTCGATGGAAAAGGCCATCAGGAAGACTGTATAGAATTTTGATGTTGGATCCCTCACGAGGGTCACCCCTCTGTCTGTTACACCTGCGTTTCCTGTCGTTTGGCTTTGGGTCTTTGGTAGGGCAAACAGGGTCGGCTTTATGATTGTTTGCACTCTGTGCACCTTTCCTTAAATATGTGAGAAAAAATTTGCTTCTTATTCTATACCAGATTTTAGGTTGGAGAGGTAGAATTTTTAAAAGCAGCAATTTTTTTACTTCGGTTTTTAATTCGTTCGTTTTCAAAATTTGCGTTCGCTTTAAATGCCTTTAATTTTTTAGGCTTATATATTTCAAATCTTAATTATTGAAGGCCCAAATTAAATAAACAATTTTATAACATTATTTCGCCCAGAGTGGTGGGGGCCCCTGTTTGCAAGCGGTCACTTGAACAGAGTCCTTGATTTTAATAACTTTTAATCGAAAATCCGTTTGTTTGAGGGCCGGTTCCACCAACCTCAGTTAAATCATTGGTTTACTGGCAGCGGGTTAAATGGAATGCCATAGTTAAGCCTCGATTATCCCGTCGCGCGTTCCAACACGTTTTTGGAGGTCTCGGTTATCTAACCAGGTAGTCATTTCGAAATAACTCCAATTTTACTTTTAATCATTCGCGTGATTGGCTACTTGTCGCTCGAGTGAAAAGCAAAGAAATATGGCCGTGCGCGCCAAATCCAAATAAGGTTCACTCCACACTCGTGTCCACACTAACCTAAAAAAAAAGTGAATTTTTATGTGTTTTTCGTTCCCGTTATATTTCTGTTTTATTCGTGTTATCTGTGATAAGATAGAAGAAAATAAATTAATATCGCCTAATTTTCTTCCTGAAGCTCCTTCAATTTGATTCAGCAGATCTTTTACACAAGCTTTTGTTTAGTAAAATCTCGTTTAAAAATCAACGTCGTCGAAATTATCAAAAAAATTCACTCTTTGAACATTCGCCGTCTTCTGCGGATAAATTCAAAAATGTCTTCTTTCACTTCGTCATCAGCTGACCTCAGAACTTCTTCCAAAAATTCCATATTTCACAAAAACACTGCACTTTTTAGGTTAAAAGACGATTAAATCACCCTAACCGGCCAATCTTGACCAGTTAGATTTAACGGTGGTTAATGCGAGTTAACCGGCTGTTAAAAAATGGTGGAACACGTAACTAGCTTTAACCGAGGATTACATTTTTAACCGAGGATGGTGGAACCGGCCCTTAGACTTTCAAATTGCGATTTTGGAATATTTTCAAGTTTGTAGAGTTGACATCTGTCGCCAAATTTGAAAAAAAATAGTAATGTTTAGTATAAAAAAATAAAGGGCTCCACACAATCATCCGTCAGCCCTGGACGCACCTGACACGGGCAGACCCCGATTCCCCTCGAGGGATGTTGTGATCACGCTTTCATTCATTTTTTTTGTCGTTCTTATATTCCCCTCTTGCTCTATTATAAATACATATGGCACAAGTGCAGTAGACCTGCAAGCACGATCGTCCCACTTTTACATGCACAGTACAATATATTTAAGATTTTCATATAATTGAAGCAATTAGAACACCGCTTTTCTAGCTTCTTATAACTTGTAATAAACTAAAGGTATATGAACATTTTTAAGGTAAATATGTAGAAATATAAGCACAAGAATATATTATTTTATTAAACAATTAAATATATCTTTTCAGTATGAAAATTAGTTTCGAAAATGATTTCCGCTTTGGGTATCAAAAATTGCTATAATTAAATACTATTAGTGAGTTTACGAGGAAAAATTTCTCATAACTTATGAGGGAAAGAAAAAGTCAATTGAGGAAAGTAAATGATCGATAAAAATAACAATTTCCTGCAGCTACTTTCCCCTCAATGTAATTCCATAGTAACGAACTATACAAACGATGTGATTCATGGATATATTACACGTTATATTACAGAGTCACGAAGAATTTAAGAAACCATCGTACTGAGACATATCTGATAAGACCATATGACATACCCAATAATCGATCGTATATCACAGATAGCACTTGCATCAACAAACCAGAATCTCCGAAGTGTACATTTCAACTGACATTTCCAATATTGTTTTAGTTAGGTGAATTATTTTTAATATTTGAAAATAAAAACGAATTAAACAGAAACAATTGGCTTTTTAAACAATTTGAATTCAACGAAAGAACCGTAAATCAAGTTTTACCGAAAAATATTTGATCTCCGTTGTGGAAAGAAAAGATTTTAAAGATGGAGGAAAAAATCGGAAGGGTTATATCAGAAAAACAAAACATGATTTAACGATGTAATTATATAATATTTGCTTGACGGCTATCTGACTGTTCAAACCAAAGCAGAAAACGATTTAGTGTCAGTGTCATAAATTTCAAGTTCCAATTGCTGATACTTGTTCAGTTTGATAATTACTACTAACTCTGATCATTTGCGAAGTTTTATTTTTACATCGGATTTTTTTTTAATTTGTAGTTTTAGTAAAAAGAAAACCTATTCAATTAGTTAATTTCATATATTAATTTTCATATATTCTTTAAAATATTTCTATAGAATTCAAATTTGAGGTTTATGCACTTCTAATTTTAAATTACTCGATTTTTAAAACTTTGGGTTTAAAATTCGGTCTTACATGTGATGTATTTAAAAAAATATATTATGGACATGTGACATACCAAATACCTATATTACCGACCTCACTTATTCAGTTCACTGAATTTTCTTTGAATAAGAACTTTTTTGTAAATAAAATATCGGAGTGAATCTTTGGAAAATGTATCAGAAGACCATAAATTACGTTTGCATACTTCATTTGAGTAGGAATTTCGCTAAAAATTATTTTCAAATAAATGAAAATTGGAACCATTATTTGACATATTTTTTGTGTACCTTGATATTTGTTGAACCTAAGAACTTTTTTTATATGTAAAATATCGGCCTCAAATTTCGAGAAATGCAAGAGGCGACAGTAAATTACGTTTAAGTATGTTTTTGTACATCTCGCAGATATTTTAAATATAAACAAGTTACTTTATTTGAAAATAATTTTTAGTGTAATTTCTACTTAAGTAGATGAACGTACTTTATGGTCTTCTCATATATTTTCTAAAGTTTCAGTCCGATGTTTTATTTCCAAAAAAAGTTCTTCACTTTAAAAAAAATATAGTTAAAAATATAGTTAAAAAATTTTAATTTAACATTTTTAGTACTGATTTTTTGGTTTAAATAGAGGCTTGATTTTAAATCGTTTCTCTCTAAATCTGAATAAGCAGAAAACTAATATAATTATTTGTAGAAATTAATATACTATGGTAATTCGTAAACGATTTCGTACAATTTCAATTAATAATGTTGGAAAAGGTTTTAGTCTTACGGAAAATACCGTAACTATAGACAGACCTAATAAAAGGAATAGTTTATAAAATGAAAACATTAATAATTGGACAACTTAAAATTAAGTAATTTTAAATTAAAGCAAAAAATTTGTCTGGTTTAAAATTGTTATTTTTTAAAGATACCCAATTTACAATTAATTCTTTATTTTAAATTGGACCGTTGTAAGTTAGACATACTAAGCTTAATACTGTCTGAAATGTGTAAAATAATATTTAAAATTGACATATTATAATAAATTGGCCAATTTCAAATTGAAAAATGTACCTAATAGTGAATTAATTTTCAATACTTCGTTTTCTAATCTGTCGAATTTTGATTTGTACACTTTTTACCAAATTAAAACTTCTCCTTGACGCTAAAATGACAGCTGGTTGTAAATCATTAAAGTAAATTTCTAATGATATGTTTCTGCTAAAATGCTTCTGCCCTTGAGAAGGTAAGAAGAGATTCCGAAGTAAAATGGAGGTCGAGATAACTAAAGTCAGGATTTTTCCAAGCTCGGGACCAGTTTCCTTTTATCAGGCTCCTTCTTTTCCAATTTGCCGCATGACTCACGAAGGGGCAGTCTATATTGCATGTGAAATCGAGCACATGTTATTCCTGTGTACTTAACCATACGTCCAACACACCTCCAATTAAATGCACAAACACCGAAAGGTGTTTTTGTGTTCACGTGCGTGTAGACACGAGCCTCTGATAGCAGTCGGTATATAAATAGATAAATGTAAGTGACACACGATCTTGCACACTCGCTGCTATATAGAACATAGAATTCCTTGTGCACATGTGTGACAGTTTTTCCCGCAATGTATAATGTGCATATATGTGCGATCTTGCTCTTATGAATTAGCCTCGCTTATTGCGAAGATGTGTGAATATGTAAAGCGCATACGTATATGAAAGTGGCGGCAGATAAGCTTTCGATATCAGGTACTAGTCTGATAAACCACATTCCAAGTTCCAGTTCTCATGCTTATAGCATCCTACTGTCATGTAATTTTTACCTACTCCCGGTCACCATCTGTTTTCAAGTCACTGCAGATTGTAAATATTTGTTTATATTTGTTATTTATATTTTTGTGTAAGTTGTCACTTAGTTACTCAGTTACTTGTTACGCGACCATGGTGTGTAGAAAGATTGACCATAAAGCCTCCTGCAAAAATCCTTGTTGGAGTTATGTTTGTAGGATTAGACATCATCTTTGCAGGTAAATAGCAGTGATTTTGGAAGAGGGAGTTTGAGTTCAATTTTTAAGATGATTATTTTTTTCATTTTAAGACGGTCTTTGGAGAAATGAAAATAATGTAGATTGTAAGATGCTGTTGTCAATTGAAAATTATGGAAGGAAAACGTTGCAAAAATATTCCGTTTTTCAGTTATTTTGCATTCCTCAAAATGCTCCATTCGCTACTGCGTTGATGAATAAAACTGTCAATAAGTGATATATGTTTTTGTGCATCCCTGAGAACCTGTCACAACCAAAGAGATAACCAATATTTTAATGATTTGTTTTAACAAATATGTTTGTTTCTAAGATCATTCTTTACAAATCAGTTGTTTTCGCAATTTGAATACCGATTTTAATTACAAATTAAGAATAATAGCCAACAATTTACTCTGTATATGAAAACCACGTTGAGAAACTAGAAAGTGAATCATACACTTAGTAAAATTAGTCACAGTAATAGAAAGAATTAATTTATGATTAATGATTCAGTCTGTGGAATTAATGTTAATGAAATTAAAAATAATTGTTATCTATGTAATAAGTAACCCAAGGTTAAAAAGCAGCTTGCTTTTGAGAGCGTTTAATTTAGAATATGAATATATGAGAGTGACTACTGATAAAGACCAAAAATTATATATTAAAAGATGAATAAAAATTTGTTTGTAACAGGCTTTGATATTATATAAAATGTTGATAAATTTATAGAAGCATGTTCCACTCGAGAGCCCTATACATTTTTCCACCTCAAATATTTGAAAAATGTGTCTTTTCTGCAGGCAAAATAAGAAAAATGTAGAAGCGACTTTTTTCAATAGGTAGGGTCTATTTGTATATCAAAAAAATTAATCTATTTGTACCGAACTTTTAGTACGAAATACATTCGCCACAATATTATATGTATGTTATATGTATGTGGAAGTGATCGTTGGATTTGAACGTAACTTTGTTATGCTATGTTTTTGGCATTACGTTTTTTTGTTTTTTTTTTAATTTCTGTATTTCAGAAACGGTTCAACGAATTTTAATGTAACTTAGAAATACTATAGAGAAAAGTATACGCTTTGATATAACACAGATGTTTTTTTATGTTGACCAAAATTAAGTCCAATATATGTTCAAATTCAGTTGTTCGTCAATGTTACACATTTTTATTTATTTCTATTGAGAATATAAAAATTCCTTATAATTTAAACTTTTATTACAAAGAAAATTGATTGTGGCTATGCCATGGATTACAAAATATATTTTAGATCCACATGTTTTTGTATGAAGAATTACAACTATTAATGTGCGATAATAATTAGTTAATAATAGCTGCTGTTTGTCAATTATTTAAACAATTTTTGTCAAATAATACGGATTTCACTTTTCGCTTATATTTATCGATAAATAAGTTATATTTAGTGCACGGTATTTCTTGATAAGTCCGTATTAAGAACATAATTAAAAAAATTATCATTTTGGATCCCATATATTATTAGCACCTAAGTTTTCCATGCAAAATATGCGTCTTATTAGGCGACTCATTAGATAATGATTTCCTATTTAAGATCATGATTATAAATATATGTTAATTAGAATTATAGAGTAATTTGGAATAATTTGAATTTTGAAGATGTTTTATTAGAACGTTTTCAATTTTAGGATGCTTTTTTATTTTTTATATTCTCTCTTTGACAATCTTTTAATCTTTTATGTTTTAAATTATTTGATTTTTTAATGGTTTTCATTTTCAATTTGGTACTGTGTTAGTATAGTCTTAAATGGACTGTTTCCACTTTCATCAGGAAATAATACAATATAATCTATCATAGAAAAAATCCGAGCATTTTTATCATAAAATCAGATGAAATTTCTGCAGCGATTCATATGTGCGGAGAAATATATAATTTTGGAAATCTGGGTCTCTTGTGCCTAGAATTCAGATTTCATTACCAATTGGGTCTAAATTTTCGGATCCAGTATGCGAAAACAATAAATCATTAATAGCAAATATATGAATTGAGGATCAAACAGCAAGAACAGGCTGGTATGCGCGGTTCGGAAACGACCAGTGCAGTGTCCCGTATGCTCGTATAGTAGGGGTGTCCATACTACGTAAAGCGGACACACGAACTTCATGCCTCGATTCCTATCCTCAAGCCTCAAAGTGCTTCCCAAGTAGTGCAACTTGGGTCACGCCCCGCGTGCACCTATTTAACACAGGAGTCGTTCCCATATCCAGTGTAAAGTGCGCAGGGACGAAGATGAACCAAGTATCTTCGCCCAAATATAGGATATAGTGTCTATCAATGTAAAGTTTAAAGCTCCGAGTGTTGTGTCACAGCAAAACTAGATCTTGCAACGAAAAAAAAAATACTCTTGAAATTATTACTATTATTATATATTCTGAATATTTTAAGATTATTAAAGCACATTCAAAAACTACCTACTGTTCCCACTGCATGTGACCAAGTCGAAGATGGTGAATTGGTGAATCACAACTATTAATGTGCGATAATAATTAGTTAATAATAGCTGCTGTTTGTCAATTATTTAAACATTTTTTGTAAAATAATACGCATTTCACTCTTCGCTTATATTTATCGATAAATAAGTTATATAGAAGCTAGTACTTCGGCTGACTTCGTCAATGAGCGCAACATGGCACTTCGAACTTTACTGTGCGTTCCGCAATTCTGACTGTGACGGGTTCTTTCACCATTTCTGTCCTAGCAGCTTACCATATTAAGCTTTAATTTTGCATTTTTAGTCGGAGCAATCATTTCTTAAAATATGTGTCTATCTTTAAAAACCAATTCAAAAATAGTTCCGTTTACTTAATTTATAAAAACGATACTTTTATTTTCTGTTATTATGAGCACAAAACTTCGAATTAAGATTACAAGATGCTAGATTAATAATCACATTCATAAATTTAAATTATTAATAAATAATTATATAATTCAATGCAAACACAAATTTTACTCTGAATACTATGTTTTGAGTGCCTTCTGACACTACACCAAACTCTCGCTTTCAGTCAAGTGTCGGGGGTTGCCTTCAAATGGCCTTGGACTGATTTCGGGTGACAGAAACGTAAACAGTGATGGTCGTATGACTCGTTTCCAATTGGAATATACATCTATATATATAATGTCGCAACCACTCTCTCCCTACTCCCCTGAGAAACTGCGTGAGTCAGCAGTTCTAGGAAGGCTGAGAACGGGGTGACTGAAAGCGAGAGTTTGGTGTACTTTAATATTTCATGACGCTACGATATTGTTTATAATATTTGCTTTTAACTAGCTAATGGCAATTCTGATACTGATAAGACAGTTGATCGAAATATACACTCTTTCGAGAACCTCCCTTATATGTAAGACGAGATGAGATTTCATTTAAAAAAAACGATAATATTTCAATACTAATGTTTTCTTTAATTAAACGAATAAGATTACATCTTATTATAGTTACTTCCATTAGCGCATCCAATACTTATATTAATATACCTGTAATTAGGACTCATTCTCATTCCTTACGGCCACAAAAATATTAAGGAACACAGAAAATCGCCGATCCTCCATTGTACACCGAAATCGGTGTTCAAGTGAGTTGCAACAAATTTGGGCCAGACTGGTTCATTCAGAGAATCTAGGGGAGAAGCATAATTTATACACTGTTTTTTCTCATCCAGAGCAACGTGAATTGTCGTCTACAAACTGTCAGTCACCTGTCAAGATGATTTTGTCGGGCGTTATTTGGGTGAAATAAATGTTGATAAGCAAGTAAAGTTATGATAATAATTACCTAACTTTTAATTTCCTCCCATTCACCAGTGACTATTAGTGTCCTGAAATAAAAATTGTACTTGGCGTGATGTAATATCCAAATCTTAGGTTAGTCTAAACCTACATAACATTCAAACCACCATCGATCGTATATGTGTATGTAGTAGAAGTTTTCTTACGTTCCGGAGGGGAAATATCGGTCAAACTAATCCAACAGATGACACCACAAAAAGTAGGTCTTTTTCATTGGATTGCATTAAGAAAAAGGAAAAATAATTGAAAACTTGATGCTGTTTGCAAATAAACAAAAAAAATAGGTGAAAAAATAAGTCTAACTATTAATAATTATTTCAAAAAGAAAAAGTCATGAAAATATGTAGTTTAAAATGAATAAAATTTAATTTTGAGATACATTTTGAAAGCAGTTTGAACTTTATATTTTTGTGATTTATTTTGCTCATTTTATCGATTTTATTATTTGTTAAAGTTAAACAAAATTATTTATTGTTGAAATTATTAATGTAGCTAATGAAAAAATTACTAATATTTAAGACCGCAATGAAAGAAATATTTAAAACATAAACATGATCAGAAGAATTAATGAAAAATATATTACTTATGTCTAATATAAATATAATAAAAATTAGAATATGTAAAACTACAACTCAAGTTGCAAAGTGAAGAATCTTTGTTCCTTTAAAATCTTAAAAATTTCAAGTTTTGATGGAAACATTTTTAAAAAGTAGTGGTAATTGTAATTAAAATGTTTGAGAGAATCATTTGGAAAAAAGTCAATGACACGAATGATAAATGAGAAAATGGATTTAATATAATGTATATATTTATTTAAATTGAAACAAACATCACATATACATTTATACAGTTCAATAATTTGTTTCTTAATCTTGAAACCTTTTTTCTCGCTGCATTCAGTCCCTAATAATTTTATTACAAAATTTAAATTTAAAGGAAATTTTGAATTAAATAGTTAATTATATTATTGCAAACCTCATTTCTAAAATAAAAAGACTATAAGCTATTAAAATCTATAAACAAACCTACTGTACTCATGACGCACATTTGGAGGAAATGCACTTTTTTCATTCAAAAATGTCCAGAGCCTTCAATTTTCTTGCGATTTTGAATTTTTCTGTTTTAAATTAAAGATCATTAAATTCTATAGATCTTGACGCTCCGAAATTTTATCTCCTCTATTTTTTTATTCATAATTTTTCCAATCAGAAGAACAAAAATAATTTAAAAGTTTATAATAACCACTGTGATAAACAATTTTTGTGCAAAATATTAGAATTTGAGATTTTTCAAATTATAATTTCCTTCAATGGCCGGAGCGACTTCAGGTATTCCTTAAAATAATAAATATTGAATAATATTTGATAAAATATAACAATTTAAATTTTTGTAAGCAAATTAGATAAACAAATTTAAAATGCTTTGCCCTTTCACATAGAACATTTTTTTGCACTGAAAATGTTTTAAGCTATTGGACGAATGACTGCTAGTCACAAAAATATTAAAAGAGTTAACAATAACTACTGTTATTAACAATTCTTGTGACAAAATATTTAAACTTAAGGTTTTGTCAAATTTAAATTTTCTTTGATGGCCAAGTAGGTGGGTTATTGTCAAAAGATTTTATATTGAGTGAATCTTAGCATGCAGTGTTATGATTCATTTCCAATCTATTACGATTGAAACCCCGACTTTTTCCAAGTGATACTGCCAACATTGGGACATTTTTTATGTAAATTGTTTATAAACATGTAAGTTGTTATTATTACACCATTAAGCCATTTCCCTTTCGAGGTAGGCGTGACTCACTCGGCAGGGGAAAGGAGTAGTGTGTGGAAGGGATAGAGATTTTTCAGATTGATCCAGAATTCTCGTGCTATTTAAGTAAATAACACGTTCGTTCCGCAACACTGCTCCGACCCAGGTTGCTGATCAATCTCTCTAGCAATCACCCCAAGCGAAGAACCTCACGAAGTCGTTATGTAAGGTTCCCCACTTGGGACCATTAATAGCCAAGGACTTTGTTTCAGGCGTCATTCACTCTACTGACACTCTTTTTATTAACTATTTGCCACCATACTTTCCTGTCCTGGCATACTTCTCTAGCTTCTTTTATGTCCA
>NC_046658.1:68546812-68561276 GCF_010883055.1 Belonocnema kinseyi
CCCAAAGTTTACTTCTATCTACCTTGTCACAAGCTTTTTCTAGGTCAACAAATGCACAGAAAACTTTTTTTCCTACTCTCAAACTTTTTTCTGTTATTTGCCTTATTCCACTAAATATGATCAAAGATACATTTTTTAGGAGTATCCGTAGCCATTGTAGCGATTAAAGAAAATAAAAATTATGATAAAACCTTACATTTAAATATTTTGTCACGAGAACTATTCATAATAATGGTTATTGTTAACTTCTCACATATTTTTGTGACTAGCAGTTATTCGCCCAACAGCTTAAAATATTTCCAGTGAAAAAAAAAAATTTCTATGCGAAAGGACCAAAAATTCGAATTTCTTTATCTAATATATTTACAAAAATTTTAATTGTTATATTTGATCAAATATTATTAAATATTTGTTTTTTCAGGGAATACCTGAAGTCTTCTACATTAATGTGAAGCACGTTTAACATTAATTTTAGACAATCTAAAGTTTTCCTGATCATTTATCAAAGCGTACAAAATTGTTATGTACAAAATTTCAGTTTTTCCATGCTTTGAGTAGAAAAATTATTAATAAACAAATAGAGAAGACAAAAGTTCGGAGCGTCAAGCTGAACGAAAAAAGTGAATTTCCTCCTACACTCCGTCATGAGTACGGTACGTTTGTTTATAGAGTTTAATAATTTATAGTCTGTTCATTTTAGAAATGAGGTTTGAAATAATATAATTAACTATTTAATTCAAAATCTCCTTTAAATAAAAATTTTATAATAAAATTATTAGGGGTTGAATGCAGCGAGAAAAAAGCTTTCAAGATTAATCAACAAATAAATGATTGCACTGTATAAATTAATATATGATATTCGATTTAATTTAAATAATAAGTATATACATTATATTAAATAATATTAAATCCACTTTCTCATTTATTAGTCTTTTCATTAACTTTTTACCAAATTATTCCCTCAATATACAATATACGTCATATATTTTTTATTAATTCTTCTGATCATATATATGTTTTAAATATTTTTGTCATTGAGGTCTTTATCATTATTAATTTTTTCATTAGCTACATTAATAATTTTAACAAAAAATAATTTTGTTTAACTTTAACAAATAATAAAATCAATAATATGAGCAAAATAAATCACAAAAATAAAAAGTTCGAACTGCTTTCAAAATGTATCTCAAAATTAAATTTTATTCATATTAAACTGCATATTTTCATGGCTGTTTCTTTTTATAAATGATTAGTAATAGTTAGACTTTTTTTATCTATTTTTTTTGTTTATTTGCAAGCAGCATCAAGTTTTTAATTATTTTTGCTTTTTCTTAATGCAATTCGATGAAAAAGACAGGCCTACTTTTTGTGGCGCCATCTGTTGTATTAGTTTAACCGACAATTCCCCTCCGGATCGTAAGAAAACAGAAAAGTGGGGGCGATGCATGGGGCTGATCTTAATTGATGCCTATTCGTTCGAAAAAATGTTCTCTAGATTTTCGGCATTCAAAAAAGTGAAGTTAGCTGGTGGTTGAAGTGAAAATACCTAATTGTATATGTAGACGGTCATGACTTTTTTTACACATCCCGGCTTTAGTTTAAATATCGACGGCCATGACTAACCTAACATTTGGAAGTTGAATTAGGAAGTTATGATTTTATTCTAAGTGACTAGTATACACTGTTAAATGAAAGAAATTTGAAAATTAGGCAAATCTTATTTCAATTAGTTTCCTTATTAACAATTATTTAGTCTAATATCGCAATGCGAATAGTTGCTTTGACAGGTGTTCATGTGGCTGACAGTGCGGTTCAACACTCCACAACTTTCGGCATTGAGCCAAAATTCAATCTCCAAATGATACTTTCCCCTAGATGCCCGGATGTGCATCTACGACATCTACGTTCAGAGGAATACATTTGAGACTTGAAAATTCTCTCAAATGCTCATTGGGAGACGAATGAAATTTGAGCTGCAACAAATTTAACATCAGCGTTTTTCTGTGAATGAAATCCTTATATTTGTGCATTCTTTACCTTTCTAATTGAATACCTACTTTTTATGTTATTTAGCACTCTTCCCTCAACCGAAAATTTAATTTTTCTCCGTGTGCAAAAATCAAATTCAAGCATCGACAGCCATGTTTATTCGCCTCTCAATGAAAACATCTGTCTATTATAATTTAAAAAGCGTATTTATCTGTCAGCGCTCGATACAATTTTCGCATAGATTAAATGGCTGCAATATTTCTATTTGATTTTAGGATAAAGAAACTCGAGGATTTTTTGTTATAATGTTCTATATATTACGCTTTTATTAAAGACTCTTAACTCTATAAAATATCAATTTGTTTAAAATTCATTACATTGACTTTATATTTTCATAAAACTGGGGAATAAGAATTCCTTGACATGTTTCTTATAATTTAATTAGTTTAATAACTTAATGCGCAAATTAATGCAAACAACTTTTTTATGCAAACCTATAACCTTAGTGAAACTTTTAAAACAAGTTTTAGCCTCTTGCATGACTCAAGATGTCCCTTGTTACTTATAAATATTGTGAACATTGACTTGAGCTTGTGAAGCTGGTAAAGAGGGTAATTAATTCGTGTTCTTCCGTAATAGAAAATGCAAGGCCATCATAATTTATAATCGAAACAAAACAGTATTGCAGTAAAATTGCTTGAAATTGCTTTAGATAAGTAACGCGAGATTAGAAAAATAGATATTTTTTATTTCCATCTACCGAGCCTCGAGCTTATTTTTATTCCTTACTTTTATATATATATATTCATATTTAGAATGTTTTCATTCTTTTAATCGAGATTTATTTCAATTTCAAATGCATCGAGTGTTGGTTCCCGTCTATTTTGAATTCCGTTTTTTCGTGAGTATAACCAAATTTTCAAAGTATTTAGGCTAGACACTTTTTTATTTTAGAGGTTTTAAATTTGAAATTCTCTTATGTCAAACTTTTATCAGTTTTAAATGCATTGCAGGATTTTGATATTGCAAAAATTCGGTTATTCTTTCAGTTTTTAAAATTTTGTATTGCTATAGTAACCTTATATTCTGAATTATTCTGATTTTGCATGTGTCATCATATATGATGTTATATTCAGTTTCCTGAGGCTTTTGATTTCAATATAGCTGTCAATTTTGAAATTCTTTCTATATTTGGTACAATTTACATTCTCATCATTTAAGTAAGGTATTAAATTCATGGGAAATTGAACGATTGGACCTAGTTTTCGTAAATTCTCGATCTTTTGAAATCCGGCCCCTGAATTAAAAAAACAATTTTTTACGAATATGTATATCTGTCTGTTTGTAGTCAATTTCGTCTACCTTTAAATCTAAAATTTTAAATTTGCAAAGTGTCTGTTAAGGAGTTTTCAATTTGAAAAGTTTCTTTTCACCTTAAACGTTTCCAACTTAAATTGTGCTAAAAACCGTTTTTATTGTCGCTTCACTGAACATAAGTATGTGAATCTTACATAAGAGACTGAAACCCCTTTCTCATTTCGGAACCCAATTATTTATTTAGCTGTCTAAATAAATATTCACATATAAAAAAAATAAAATGCCAATAATTGCAGCTGCAACAATTGCGAAAGACCCTTCTTGCTCAGCACCTTTTAAGGGCGAATTCGAGGAGTCATTAAGTATAAAACCTGCACAACTGGCTATCCTAGATTTAGATTTTTAGCAGGAACTAAGAAAGTAAATTCTGTCGTCGGCTATAGAAGAAAGGAGACTCGAACACGTGTCTCTCGAGGCAGAGGTTTTATGGGATTTCTTGCTTGTTGGGAAGGAATTGGGGGACAATGGTACATGCTTTGCCTTCCCACGGGACTTGTCAGTGAAACCTGAATAGTTAGGTATACCACATTCACGCGAAAACGCATCGGACTCGGAAAGTCTGAAAATCTAAAATCATCTGAAACTACTGCGTTCCTGTAAGCCGGATGCCGTTGCAATGCATGGCTGCAATATGGAATTTGCGTGTATGGGTATATGAGTGTAGGCCTTTTTTCAAGGGACGATGTCACTATACCCGGAAAATAGCCTTGCCGGCATGTGAGAAGCAATACATTTTTTGTGCATGCTTGTGTGGTTACGCAAAACCGCTCCTTTCTTCCTTATTCTTGATTTGTTCAATCTTGGTGGTCGCACAGCCAGAGACTCTGATACCTTTAATCATTTTCTACTTAGGGAGATGGTCGTAGCGAATTAGAAAATTGTCCAGATATTAGGACATAATAAGGATTTAAAAGATACCTCATGATATATTTATTTACTATTAGTATAGATATTGATTTTAAAATAGTGTTATATTAAAATCATCCCAAAAATAAGTTTCAAGAAAGTCTACAACTCAGTCTTAAAAAAGGGATACCTTTTCGTCGTATTATTTTTGGTGCGGGTAATTTTCAAGAGGTTCAAGTTGAATTATTTCGCATCGATACAAAAGAAGATACAAAAAGTTGAAAATTTACATGGTAACCACATCCAATGTTGTGAGTACATTTTACCATTTGAATGGCGTGAAGATAATTTTTTTTGTGGGTAGATCAAGAGCACCCTGAAATCGTGATAAAAATTCTACTTTGTTTTTTCTGTGCTGGCGTATGCGCCCACACATGAATTTTTGTGATATTCTTTTAAATTTCCTGAAATTCCTTAAGATTCCATAAAATCTCTTGAAATTCTTTAAGATTCCATGAAATCGTTTGTTGGAATCTTTTAAATATTTTGATATCCCCTGAAATAATAATCAGTGTGGAATTTTCTTGACCCTGATAAAAATTGTGAAATATTTGTTCGGAGATTTGGCTTGACGTTTCAAAATAGATGAATTCAATTATACATATAGGTATATTAGTTGAAGCAAACTTTTCGGAATACAATAGTGGATTCAGTCAAATTTATGAAAACCCCTCAAAATTGTATGAAATCCTATGAAATCTCAAAAAATTTCAGGAAATTATTTTACTTAAAATGATTTTCAAATCCCTTTGCATCTGTAAAATTTTGTGAAATGTTTTGAAATTCCTTCAAATTCATTAAAATTACATCAAATGTCGTGAAATATTTTTAGATACCTTAAAATCTTTGAACAATCCTTGGTGCCACTCGAATTCCTTTTAAATTGTTTTTTTATGAAATCTTTTTTTTTTTCAAATTTCTTGAGAAAAAATTTTTAATTCGTCGAAATCCCGTATGTTGGCAGACGTCACAGTATTAGATTTTGAATTTGAGTGAACAAAAATCGGTTGACTTTCAGATGTGACTAAAGGGAAAGTGGTTGAAAGTCAACTCATGATTGTAATATGACTTCAAGTTACTCGCTTAGTTGAAAGTCTACCGCTTTATGCACGTAAAAATAGTTAATTTAAGACACACGGATTTTTCCTTGTACCCGTCAACCCTTAACTTAATATTTTTGGAATCGAGAACATAACCCAGTAATAAAATACGACGAAAATGATAAAAGTAAAGGTAACGAAATATATTTTCCATAAAAACTTGAAATTCTCTTTATATACTTGAGAATTTATTCCTTGGAATTTGCCTCAGGTTTAATTCACGAAATATTTTTCACAAGCGACGCACATGTCAACACATCGAGTCGTAAGGGAATCGAATAAAATTTGCTTTCTTTAATTTCTGTATGTACAAAATTTTAACAATACAATCCTTTAGTTTTATGTAAGTGAAAACGTTTCACAAACGATCAATTTATCGCACCACAGTTCGCACACCTTTCTGCCAGCGCAAATGAATTTAAGATTGCACGCCTGAAAATCATTATTAAGATAACAGGACGAACAGTTGTTCATCGTATCACTGCATATTTCAGATAAAGATTCCCCATTTAAGACCAATTTATGGTTGAAATTAATTGATTTACTTAATTTAAGCTAAAAATGAAATTCAGTTATTCTTAAAAGTCAGGTTCTTGTATTACTAATTAATGTTGTGGGAAGGCGCAGCACGAACTCGAAGGGCGACTGTTCCGCCTTCACACAAGTGAATTTTTTTACACCTGCATGTATGTGCTTCTTTAGAAACTAGAGATCTCTTTTTTGAGGTACCATATTCTGTGCGTCCTTTTTTTTAGTAGAATAACTGCATGCTGTTTTTTTTTTTTCAATGTAAAACAAATGATTCTGGGTTCCCATCAGCGGTCACATTTTAATACCACTTGAGGCTATGTTTTCTGAGTCTGACTCTTCCTGAAATTTGACGAACAGTGCGTGTCGATTATAATGTGCGAAAGAGGCTTTTCCATGAGGGTGCTACAAAAAATATGTTAACAATCATTAAAATAACTACAAATTTGTTAAATTGTTGTAACATATTGTTTTGAAATTCTATGAGAGTTAGTTGAAATCTTTTGTACTATTTTATGCTAATTTGTTATCCCTTTTGAAATATTTGAAAATACCTTGAAAACTTTTAAAATCCCTCGATACTTGTTAAAATCTGCAAAAACTTTTAAAATTTCTCAAAATATTGAAACGTTACGGAATCACTTCACTGAAAAAAAATTGTTCTTAAATCAAGTCAATATTACTTAATTCAAGTCAATCGCAGGTACGAATGGGGACGATAGAATATGAGTGTGTCTTAGATAGAATATCGCATTTTATTATTCTAAAACTTTATTGTGTTACTTCATATAGCGATGTATACAAATGTTTAATGTTGAGTAGATTAATACACACAAATAATAAGCGAAAAAACTATAGACGTAGTAAATTTATAACATTTTAATAATTTTAGGAATGGAATGACTTTTGAGTCTTGCATAATTATTTCAAAATTAAAAACACTTTTTTCAAATCTATTTAAAAATTTTAATTTCTTACTACCAAAAACTGACCGACGCAATAAACTTATAATTTTTTGGTAGACTTATGAGTGATTTGATTTGTGTGTCAGCCTACAGTTAGTAGTTTATCAAAGTTTCAAATTTAATAAAACACTTATGCAGTAAGAAGTAAATTAATTTAGACCAGTATATTAATTTTCATAGTATATATGTGTGCGATGTCTATTGTATCAACTCTACAGTTCTTATGCTGGAAAAACTGATGTGATTCTATCTTGATAACATAGGTATATCTTCGAAGTAAATCTGACATTCGTTTCAAATTAATAATTATTTGAAGGAAAATATTCAAGCTTTATTCTAAGAGAATTTATTTCTTCGCTGAATACATTCATTTTCTCGTCTCAAGAACATGAACATTGTTTCAATTAAAATAGTAGTCAAAATAAGTATATGAATTTACTTGGATTAAGAAACATTTCGTTCGAGTTTTAGTTACTTATCATGAGAATATAATATTCTTAATTCAATATTTTATTCAACTTGACGCAAATAAGTATAATGGAACAAATTAAGTCAATAGCTTTTTGCTTAGAGTAAATATATTCTTGATTCAAATGGTTGTCCTGATTCTATTATTTTCTTGATTCAAGAAAATCGGTCCCTTGTAACAAGAAAATACTTCAAGTAAAATCAGGCAAGTAAACTAGCCTACTTGATTTAATGCAAATTTGTTTTCAGTGTTGAAATTATTTTGCTTATACAGTCATTTTTAGGTCTTTAAAAACTTCTTGAATTATTTTGTAATCACTGGAAATATTTTTAATCATATTGTATTTTTCAAAATTTTGAATTTTTTAAAATCCTGGTAAATGCTTTGAAGTCCCTTGCAATATTTTGAATTCTTTTAAAATAATATGTATTTTATTTTAAAACCTCATTTTAAACTTTATCTTTGAACATTTTTTATCTTTTCAATTTAGCGTTATTAGTCTTTTACACTATTTTCAAATGATTCCCCAAGTTTCTTTTGGAAATTGGGCTTCGGTTTCAACTGGCCAAATTTTATATATTTTATGGTAATACAAACATGCCTGAAATTGAACCAATTTAAACAAATCCCAATTCCTAAAAAAACATACAGGGTCCTTCGGTTGAAATGAGGAAATTTGTTAGAAGCAATTAAATATATTTCAACATTTTTTTATACAAATATATAGCGTTTTATATTTTGATTAATATATTATTTTTTTAAATAATTGTGATTATACTCCAATAATATTGACATTCTGTTTTAAATTATACTGCTTCTCTACATTCAACATGTGCACATATATTCATTATATTTCACTCTTAAACAAATTTTTAAAAAAATTGTAATAAAAATAAATCTTCAAAGTCACTTGATATCAAAACATTAAAATGCGAAACACCAAAACCCCATTAATGGCGAAACTACCAATCATTCGAGGTGTGAACGTAGTAGTATTAATCCTTATATCAATAATTTTTTTTCGATTCTCGATTTGAGGGTCACGCATTCCTAAGGCCCATGTCCTTTATTCATTTCATTGGACAGGACCAGTTGTAACGTCGTTTTTCGGCTTTTAAAATCCTCTTCTCTACGCTGAGCCTCTAATATTCAAAGTTCCTTACCCAGGTAGGAAATATATAAATACATAAAAGGATATGCACCATCAAAAAATTTTAACTCGACACTTCGATAGTCAGCATTCCCAGAAATGCGTTTCTGTATTATTATACAAAATATGCAGTATACTATATGTAAAAAGTAAATACTCTCGGACATGATGCTCATACTGAAATATTCATGTCACCCAATATATTCACCTAATACTGAATTACCCCAGGTTTTATATTTACAATCTTGTCCCGGAAATAAAAATGCCTCAGCCACAGAAAATTCATTCCAATTTGTCTACGACCGTAAAGTCGTAATCTGAAAAATGAGAAAGAGAAGTCCTTGTAACTATTTTTTATCTTTAATGGTCTTTGATTTTAAGCCATTAGTTAATATCATTCTAAAATATATTTTCAGGTAATTAAATGAAAAAGATAGTTCCGAGGAGTGTTCAATTAAAAATAAATTAGTATTTTAAATATTTGAATTTTAATCAGATATTTTTTTAATCTAAAAACTAAGAAGAGGTTTTATGGAAACTATTAATGCAAAGTTATTTTTTCAGTACACGATTTTGTTACATAAGATATAATGTTCTAACTTCTTTTTTTTTTATATATAAAATTAATATAATTATAGACCAGCTGTAAGCATTGAGTGAAAAAATTGTAACTTATGAAAATAATTGGGAAACTTTTGAAAGTTTAAAGTCGGGGATATTGTATTCCCGTGCACAAAAGAAGAATTTCCTTCACTCCACATTCCTCGTCACGTACCTCAATTAGCGCTGCGTAATCAATGCTTCTTAATTATCACGGTGACACAGACGACAGGGTTTCTTGTTTTTCATTAATTTTAAGCCGAGAATTTCACGTATATAAGAACTCGATACCTATACCGTAATTCACTTGTGTTTTTAAAAAAGGAGAGGAAAATATATTTTTCTACTTTCACACTAACTCCCAAGTTATAACTTTTGATCAAAAAGTGGATTAAAGCGTTGTACAATTTATTTTTATTTTGTAAAAGTTTTATGCACTTTTGGATACAAATTTGACACCCCAAGATGTAGTATGTTTTAAATCGATTTCGGATTGCAAAGTCAATAATTTCTTTACTCAATACTTTGAACATTTATTTGTAAAACTTGGAAATTTTAAACGGCTCATATTGGAATTATTCCTCTTCGAAAATAATATTTGAATATATTTTCAATCATTAATTTTGTTTTAATGATTTATCATGAAATTAGTCAAAAACGTGAAAAAATTTATTTTCACTTAATAACGAAACTTTTGTAACGAACAGTCTTTCAGTAAGACTAAGCCCTTTTTCAGCCTTTGCGAGACTAATGTTATGGAAAATTCCGTAATATTAGCCCTAGAATAAAATTATACCGGTTAGTTTTACGGAAAATACGACAAAATTTGAGTCAAATTTGACTCAAATTGTTACGAAAGCATAAAAGTTTAGGTATATGACGCATTGTTTGTGACCTCTTTCAGAGTTCCACAAAAAACTGTCGACATTTTTTTATATTCTGCACTAAAAATTTGAAAAAAACGGCACTTTTTAAATACTTAGAAGGAAGGATTTCGCTTTTGAAAAAAGTATAGTTTTTGAAAAAAGCTTAACTTTTTTCTGTCCAAAAAAGAGTCGCCATTTTATAAACGAAAAAATTATTATTCTTTTGCTGATTTCAAAAAAATGAGACACCTCCATCAGCATTAAGAAGAAAAAATTATTATTATAAAAAAATTTTGTTGCTACCCGATCCTATTTTTTATTTTTTATTCTTGCAAAGAAAACATTTTTCATGCATTATTAATAATTAAGGCTATAGGTTGTACCGCTGTTTGATATATCAAGTGTAATAGACTGCTGCAATTAATATAGTACAAATTTCAAATACCACGTTCAAAATAAAACATTTCACAAATTATTCTCACAAAGAAAATATGAAGTTAACCAAACGATCTTTTTGAATGAACACTGGGACTTTAAGCTAAAAATTCGTTAAATTTCTAAAACAGCAATGTTTTTAACTATTTATAATTTACATCCGTTTTATTTCAAGCTTTATACTTGAAACGTTTTTAATATTAAATGAGTATACATATTTATAAATTTTAATAATCTTCAATTTATGTATTGGCAGTAATCTAATAGATTCGAATATTTTTTGTCGTTTTTTGACGCATTGAATTTTCGTCATAAAATCCGGTTTTAAATCTACACTCGCTTTTCTGGTTAGATATTGACCTTGTCACTTTTCTCCCACTCACGTGAATATTTGTAGCGTGACGGAATGTCAGAGAACAAAGTGACACTTCTGATTGTCGCAAAGGCGGAAATAAAAAACCGTTTCATTGGAGCAATGCAAAATTACATAAGGATAGTGATAACTTTAATTTTTTATTGAAAATATTTTGAAATACGAGTATCTCATAATCTTCAGCTTCACTTTAGTTTTACAGTCTTAAAATTGAAGGATTAATTTTCCAACATCAAAGTTTTCACACTTAAAAATATATTTTAGTTAGGTGGCCGAAGATTAAGATCATTGATTAATTTATTTTGCTTTACTTTTTCATTTGATTAAATTGCAAGTTGAAGAAGTACAAGAGAAATATGAAAAGTGAGATAAATTACTGGACCAGCAATATGGGACTTGGAGAGAAGAATATCGTTATACTACCAAGGTCTGCATGTTGAGGTCTTGAAGAAGAGAACATCCAGATTCAGAGACTTGGGTTCACCTCTTGGGTGTTGGCTCTTTTGCCTCTTGGTTGTTCCCCTTCTTCTTCTTGATTCCTTGACGCCAGAAATCCGTGAGTTGCACCGACAATGTATGTACGTTTTGCAATACCGCAAGGCCTTACTTATTTGAATTTTAAATTGGAAACACTCCTTCTAGTTAAAAATTACAATGTACTAAGCAAATTATTTCAATTCTTCAAAATCGGTTATTTACATAGTTAACCCTACGCCTACAACCACGCGCATTGGTGTACAAATGTACCACACGAAAAATTCAATCTCTGCCTCTAATCTAAGCTAGCAGACTCTTCTTTCGAGTCAGAACTTTATCCTCAATTCAGTGTCACTACCTGGGAGTGGGGCCACGTAGGTTGATGCATCCGAGAGTATATTATATATCTGCTAAGCGACAAACTATATGGCGTGGGGTACGTTTGTTACCCATTATAATTATACCTTTTTGAGAGAACACATTTTCTTTTTTATTAAAAGACGAAGATTCATGTATAATTGAACCGTATTCTCATATATGCGAAGTGTTTTTAGGGTTTTAGGGCCTTTAGAGTTTAGAAGAACGAGAAAGATGGTGTAAGATTGTACCCCATACTGGGTTTAGAAGGAAAAAAAAAAAATATTTGGGTTCTAGGATTAAGTACAGTCGTTTGACATTGTATATGAGCATACGAATTTACAAAATGTCTCTGCGAGTATAACAATTTATAATCTAGGAAGATTTAAAGCATTTTTATACGAAAATATCAAAACGTGCACATAACATAACAATTGCCGGAATTGATAGTTATTTAATTTTTTGATCATTTTGATGTAAGTTATTGTCTTTAGGGTCCCATAAATTGATTGGAGCAATCCTTTTTCTAATATTTTCATCGACGTGTGAAATTTATAATTGGCTCAAACTTGAATGTCGATGTATCAATATAGAATATGAGGTTTCTTTAGCAACATTATTATTATAATTTATAAATTGTGATTTATGATCATAATGTATAAGCTTTATAATCTTAATCGTAATCCTAATGTGAAAGGTTTTCCTTATACTATTTCTTACATCTTAGAATTTGTTACAGGCTTATTTAATTTACCATATACGGTATAAACAGAATGTCAGAATATAAAAGTTTTTTCTAATGCGTGACGTTTTTGAAATAATCAAAAACATAATTTCATGTACAATTTAGAAATAAATGTATGAGAGCTTAGAGAAGAATTATATATTGATCAATTTTGTAATAATCTAGCTTGAAAACATAAAAGACTTAAAATTTTTACATTTCTATTAAAAATAAAAAATGAATGGCAACTACTGTACTCTTAATCACCCATGAATCAGCTGCCAGTTCACGTCTCATGCTCAAATCGAGAGTCTACGTCCTACGGGAACGTAACAGGTGGTTCGAACGAAATAGAACGTCCTACAAGTGTAGATGCAATAGATAGCATTGATGCAGGTTAGCAGCTTTTTTATCATTTCTTTCTTTTTTCACTTCCTTGAGGCACCGTCAATTAAGTTTTTCGTCCCAGGATCCTAACATTATTTATACCTGAAGGTTGGCTTAATTATTTACCATGAAATGGGAAATAACTTTGGATGGGAAAAATTACAAAATTTTAATCTGTAGTTTTAGGTTATTGCATTTTTCTGTTTTTAAAAACATTTGTTAAAGAATTACTATTCAGTGGAGTGCTTCTTACGTTATCTTATATTTTCGGAATAACAAAAATATCCCAGATATGATCATTAGAAGCCGGATATTTAAAATCTGCTTAAGGAAGTAACATAAAGGTCATTAAACGAGGTGACAATCTGTTATAGCTGATAACGAGTTCAAGGAAGAATGTTAACA
The DNA here is from genome assembly GCF_010883055.1 of Belonocnema kinseyi. Classification (NCBI taxonomy): domain Eukaryota; kingdom Metazoa; phylum Arthropoda; class Insecta; order Hymenoptera; family Cynipidae; genus Belonocnema; species Belonocnema kinseyi. The sequence continues at coordinate 68,559,921 of NC_046658.1, forward strand.
TGAGGGATACAGACACTTTCTAACTGTCCTTCAAATAAAAGTTAAAATTGTCTTTGGAGTCTGAATCTGTGATTATAACATTTCATGAGTTCGCATACAAATTTTTAAAACTAGACTGATCTATACATTTTTTGAATGTCCATATGTTCTAAGTTCTTCTATTTTTATGACTATTGATAGACTATAACCGTACTTAATTATATCAATATACTTATTATTATCGTTTTTTAAGGTGATCCGTTGAAGCCCCGTAGAAGTGCGGTTAAAGCCACAGTACTATGCCTTTTTTTTAAACCGCGGTAAAATTGGGACTACACGGTATACACGGATCAACTTCGTGGATAAAGTATAATTTTAGAGTCCTTTAGCATGAGTACATATACCGTCAGACTACTCCACTTCACTGGGTACAGGCCTGTGCAATTTTTCTCTTTTACTACGGTGGAATAAGAATCACTGTATGAATTTAATCACAACCAGTGAAAACCCGTAGCTGCATCCGACTATCACCTGGTCAAACTGGACGTTTGACCAGGAGAGGAGAAGACTACAGAAAAACCATATCCTGAGTTCAGCCGGTTTTTTGACGGTCGTGAGTTAGACCTACCCTAGCTAATGCTTACACGCTTATCCTCGGCGTGAAACCTCCCCCCGCTCGACATTATAGTTGAAACGCAGCGAATACACACATCCCGGTCATATACGTCGCAGATGGTCACCCATCCGAAAACTGTCCGCAATCGAAATGGCTTGACATCTGAACTCTTCCCGAATCGAGATTAACCTCGCAGCCAATGCCGTCGATGTCAATATACATATATGGCTTTTGCCGAGAGAATACAAATGCCATACGATTTTTTGTCGGCTATACATGTATTTGCGATTTTTTCCAACCTCTACGACGAATGAATCTCATTAAATGCGAGGAGATTCTCAAAGTCATCGAGATCGTGTCTCCAGACGACTTTCCTACAATTCGTAATTAAGTTCGCTTCCGATGAGTCCAGAGTCTCTGAAAGAACTGCTGGGTAAATTAGTTGGAAGATATATAATTTAGACTAGTTTGTGTTTGAGTGAATCAAATTTCTTTAGGCTTTTTAGGCCGAATAGCGAAAATCTTACAAACTTGATTGATGTTGATGGAAATAATTCATTTTTTGTATTTTTTTGTAAGATGGACATGATATAATTTGTCTTTTATATTTTTTAATATGTATTTTGAAAAATAGTGATACAGAAAATCATAGCAACGGGAATTATGTTAAAGGAGAATAATTGAATTTGGATACTATCATCAGATTTATTTGATTATTTCTAATTATACTAAAAAGACAATCAATAGTTGTTTCGATTATT
>NC_046658.1:68561376-68593599 GCF_010883055.1 Belonocnema kinseyi
AATGAGGCATATTCAAATCTATAAGGTTGTAAAAAATAAATTTAAATATACATTTAGCTATGAGAACAGTAAATTCAAATATTAAATCAAAAAGTGTACATTTGATTTTTTATTCATATATGCACACTAGTTTAAATTAAATCAGCTTCTCGTACATTCTGTCAGCTATATACATGCACCCCAAACTATTAATTCATCCACACTCTACATTATCTCTCTAACAATCGTTATTATCACCACAACTCAATTATTCCACTCCACTGAGCAAGCTAAACTTCCCGCAACAGAACTGTTAACTCTCTCATCAATTAAAAAAGAACTCCCAGCGACACGCGATCTTCTCATCTGCAAACTTTAGAGCCTCAATTTTTTGTATAATAATAATCAGAACTTTTAATTATGAATTAGAAATTATTATTTATTAGAAATTATTCATTATTAATAAATTAATTATAATTAATTACTCCACTGTGAAATTATCCGATTCATCTCATCGCAGTTACACTATGACTTTTGAACACGCTAATATCTATACTTTTAACTCTTCTTGAGGAAATTATTTCGCAATGCCAAAGAATTCTTCAGAGGGTTGCTACAGGTCAGGGAATTATGGGAAGTCAGGGAATGACAGAAAATACTTGAATGAGTCAGAAAATTTTTGATAAACTGAAGTTCAAGTTTATAAAATGATGTGTGACTATTGTCAATAAAAGTATTTAGTTTCATTTAAAAAAAATTGTTTCTTGGAACAAGAAAAATGCGAGGGAAAATGTTCTTCGATCAAAAAAATATATGATTAGACGTATTCGCTACCACCTATTGGTTGGAAAAGTCAGGGAGTTTCGAAATGTCCGATTATGTAGATATATTATATTATAATAAGCAATTTTATTTTTTTAAAGAATATTATGAAAGCAATTTTCCATCGTACCTCAAATTTACATAATCAAATTAGCACGAACATTAAGATTGCAATTATGTTACATACATTATTTTAATTCTTAAAAACAATTTATTATATTTGAAAACAAGAATTGTTCTTAAATAATTTTAGATATGATGTGAGAAATTAACCAAAGGTAAATCATAATATTTATAAATTGTGGTATTACCCAAAGATAACAAAAATTTTCTCATTACACAACAAAACATGTCCAATTTGTAAACTACGTTTCAGACGAAAAAGTATGTAAGTTTTTAATAAACTATTAAATACACTGACGAAGGTTACCACATTATGAGTCGCAACGTTTGTTTAAATTACTTTTTACCACAAAACCAAATCCACCAACAATTAACTATTTTACAATTTTGCTCTCGAGGTTCAACATAATTGAACTGTATGTACCTACGCTAACTTTTGAAGGATTTGTCCGCAATCGAGTGTGTGGATTGACGTTCGCAGATGATAAGGTATCATTTTTACTGAATAAATTGATGATTTACAGAGAATATTGAGCAGATTGAAGAATAGCAAGAGCATAGGTTTTAAGATTAACGTAAATAAAAGAAAAATGGTATGCAACATTGTTTTCGATGAGAAGAAGATAGAACAAGCTGATAATTACGTGTATCTCGAAAGTTTATTTACTATTGACGAATAAGAGGTAGATGGCGAGATATCCAGGCATAATAATATACAATATACTTTATATTTTCGACAATTGTTTCTGTTGCACACGCGAGGCCTGAAATGGTTCTTCATGACTTCGAGAAGCGAACCATGTTCGTTATTAAATTTTCGACACCAGCTGACAAAAACATCATAGCCAAGGACAATGAAAAGAAAGAGAGGTATAGAGAGCTTATAAGGGAGTTGCAACGATTGTACCCGGAATATTGTGTTAAACTAATCGTCCTTATCATCGGCGCTCTTAGGGGTGCCAAGCTTTCACTCGCTAATAGCCTGAAAAGCATCCCTGCGTGTCAACAATATGCTAAAACACTTGCGGAAAAAGTGCAGAAGGTGGTAGTCCTTGGGTCGCTCCGTGTTCTTAGGGTGCACGAAACTTTTGCCGGATCGTCGTATATGTATTGATTCCGTTACAGACTGTAACCACCCATCTCACGGTCGCGAGACGTGGTTGTGCCTGAAATTTTACCGCGATTTCACGGTAAAACGCAAATTGACAAAAAGTCAGTAATGAGTGGTAGCATACTCAGAGGCAGGCTGAGGAAAGTATAGTTGGAATGTGTGAGTAATATTCTACCGGAACAAGGTATAAAGAGCCATAAAACACAAGAGCTTGCATGAAAATATGTATGGATATAGAGGAAGTTAACCTTGTATGCCAGGACGGAAAAGTGTAGAGGAAAATTGTTTATAAATGCCGCAAATATTTTTGTGGATACTTATGGGCCCTCGCGGAAAACTTAGATGTGATTAGAATATGAAGTATGGATATTCTTACCGGATTATCAGTCAATTTGTGTGTTTTTATGTAAACTGTGAAGTACGGTGTCCTGTTGAAGCTCTCCATTTGGAATGATTGCTAGAGAGATTAATCAGCGACCTGAGTTGTAGCAGTGTAGGAGAAGTGTCTTGTTTGAATAAGCAACAAGTGAATTCTTGATTGATATAGATTCTATCCCTTATCCTACCCTATAACCATATAAATTTATTACTGCCCGGTTGTATACCGATGCAAGAACCGAACAACTTAGTTTTACCCCGAAAGAACATTTTATTAGTTCTAAAAATTTTCATTTTTTCCCTTACTTAATGCTATTTATGAAATAATTAAAAATATAATTTTCTTAACAATTTATGTACTGTCTTTACTTTTAACACCAGAGACAGCTAAGCGGTGTTAAGTCCATCGCCATTTACATTACATTAATATTAATTGCACATGTAGTAATATCTATTTTTTAACACAATAGATATTCTAATTATCCAGCCATGTACACACACACACACACACAGAGTAATTTCGATCGGTTTCAGATTGATCCTCTGAAAAATGTTTGCCTCTCTTGTAAAATTAGGTTGATTGGAATTAGCAATGTTTAGCATTCTTCGCTTTATTTATTTTCAAGGAGATAGAGTTAGTTCCAACGATAGAGCTTCCCTGCACGTTTCCATAAGGCCTTCATATCGAATTAATTTTCATAATTTAAACAAAAAATTCAATAAGAACGGTAACATTTTATTTACATACAAATTTTATAATTTCTTTTAAAAAATCTGTTGAAATTTCAGCACATGTTATGAAAAAACGTATGATCTTATATGCACCACGCTATTTTTTCTCCAACGTAGCTTTCTTGTCATTTCATTGATATGAGTTTCCCTCTTTTACAGCACCTTTTCAACTCTTACCTCTAATCACTGGATTAATTCGATTTTATTCCCAATACAATAGAAACCTCAAGTATCAGATTTAGAGATTTGAGGCGATTCCAATCGGAATCAGAGAGACTTCAATGCCAGGCAGGTTGTGGAGCGATATCGAGACACCCTATAGACGAGAAACCCGACGAGTGGGAGTCATGCTTTGTAAGAGGGGGGACGCCTGGAAATGAGGGGGGTCAGTGCCGCTCTGGTGGGAGGGGGACTTAAGGTGCAGCGGGGTGCGGACCAACATGCAACCATGGGACAATGTTGGGGGTGTGGGGAAGGGGAACGAGAACCACTGGCGGCGGTGGTTGGGATGGGGACGATGGGGTAAAGCGAAGCCAACAAACTCAGTTCCAAGTTGGAGTGACGCCTGGACTCCTCGTGTCCAATCGCTCCTATGAACTTTTCATACAGCTTCTCTAATCGCGTGTTTCAAAATTATCAACTGCCATTAGCAGTTACCCTGTCTAAATTCACATGCTTTCAAAAATTCAATTCAATACAAAACTAACTCTAAAATTAATTAAGGTTTGTCAGTTATGAGAAAAGGATTATTTTTATTCAGGAAGGATTCTAATAAATTTAGGCAATTTATACCTTGACAAAAGGATTTTATACATTGATTAAGGAAGTGAACGAAAGGAAGTTGGAGAAATTGTTTTTACGAAAGAAGTGAGGAGTGATTTGTGTGAAAAGTGCTTTCAGTGGAAAGTGTGGGAAAATTGTAAATATTGGGAAGGCTCTCGGAAAATTCCAGGGAGTTGGGTTTTCCAAAGGGATACTGGAGTTTACGAGGGTGCAATTAAGGCAGTTAACGGAGTTGGGAATACCTGTCTGCCGCCGGTCTAAAACCGGTAGGAGCATTCTTCGGAGGCCGTGTTTGTGTGCGTACTCCAGTGTTCAGAATGTATAAATCGTAAAGGTGTGGAGTGCGCGCTCCGAAAAATAAGGAGGGATCGTCATTCGTGAATTTCCAGGGAAAAATCCTGTTGGAAAAATAGGTTACCAATCTGGAAGAAGAAGAGGATCGGAAAAGGTAGAAGAGACAGAGAGAGAGAGGGATGAATTGAAACCATAACAAAAATAAGGAAAAGTAAAGATGTATTCTGGGTCCTTCTGAGAATTTGGATAAAAAAGATTATGAAAAGGGAAGAATGAGCTCTTCTTCCGATAGGGAAGGAAGAAGGTAATTGAAATTCTCTTCGTGTCCTATGCGAGCTGCAAAGGTGTGTCCATGAAGCTTGAACGAAGGACGAATTGCTGAAGAGCTACGCCATGAGGATTCTCAAGACCTGGCAATGGTAGGTTGAAGGCTCATTTCTTGAAGATTGATGCAGGTTGAACGAAATGTTAGTTATTAGGGATTTGAAATTCAAATTTTTCTAAACCAAATTTTGAATAATATTGTAATTATGGTATTATGAAACACCTGGTCTCAAAGGAAGCGAGGTGAGAGTCATTGGTAGAAAATCTTGGAACTCTGTGTCACGTAGGGATTATAAAACGCCCACTATACCGCATTCTCGTCACTCGTGGATGCGTGAGTACTACTAACTGATGATGAAGCTTGATAGTTGAGTACTCAGAAAATCCTGGGAAAATTGTTGATTGCAGGGACTACCTAGTCAGTATAGGAAGCGACATTGGGAATCTATATTATTTGGTTAAAAGAATAGGTAAATTGCCGGTTAAATAAAAGGAGTAGGCTAAAGGATAATTAGGTAGTGATTGCTATAGAAACAAAGGATATGTTGGAAAAAGCAGGGCCTACTCGATAGGAAATTGACAACTACGAACCACTGAACCCCCTACGGCCTACGACCCTACGCAATGAATAGAGGAACTCCTCTTTTTAAATTTACTCTGTTTATTTAATTGTATACAACTGTACAGACACGTGAAAAGAAGTATAATTTTAAAATTGCATGAAACTTGATACTTTTCGAGTTAATCTGAAGAGAAAATAAAAAAGAATTCTCAAAGACCCATATATATATATTCAACCGGGAACTTTCAGAATTTAATTATCCCAAAATAAAAATGTTAAATCTTGACTGAAGTATTTAAAATTACATCAATTCGTATTAAAGCAGAATAATTTTAAATTTTATCCTCTCGAAACCGAAGAATTTCACCATTTAAACATTTTAAACCTTCAAAGCTAAATTTCGAAAGAAAGTGCATTGAAAGCTACAAAGTTTTTAAATTTATGATATGCAAGGCTAAAACATTAAAATGAACTATTTTAAAGTAATTTTTATTAAAATTATACGCTTTCAAATTACATGTTATACTTTTCAGAATGAAATTGTTCAGACCCATAATTTAACAATTCAAGTATTTTAAAGCCTTTTAAGTTGTTCTGCCTTACAACTGAAAATTAAAAACATTTCAAGTTGAATCTTATAAAAGTAAAACCCTTTTGATTTTTGAACAATTGGCAATTTAGACAAAAAAACCTTTAAAATTAAACGAATATTATATTGTATCATTGCATTACAAAAGAAGGAAAATAATTAAGATATGAGATATAGAACTGCATATAAAGAAAATATAATGCATAAAGATACGTATTAAGATTTAGAATTTTCAGCCTATGAATTATACAATTTCATCTCAGTGTGCATTCTATACGAAATGGAATGCATAATGTTATCATCTCGAATCATAATTTAACTCTGACGACAATAAGCAGTAAGAAGGCATTCTGCATATGGAAATTGATAACATACTATCATAATCCACATCTACTATTATAATAATAAAGGGAGGCAAAGTAGCATTCAAGAAAGATGTATCAAGTACTGCATAAACTTATAAATGAAATACGTTTTTATATCTTAAAAACATTCAAATTTCATTAATGCTCGGCTACAACGGTATTCAATCGGTTTTGCAATTAGCTCCACTTTTCGAGCACACAAGAATTATCTTCAGCGACAAATATTATTCTTACGCAGATAGGTTGTAACGAATTGAAGAAATATTATTTATTTTAGATAAGGTAAATACAAAGCAGGTACTATTCAGAAAGATAATTGAAAGTTCAGTGACTTAAACACTCTTGAGCCTAATCATCCATTCTTTGCTGCAAAATAATCTTCATGATCTTGATGCTTTATACGTGAAGGCCTATTTGTAAAGAAAGTTTACTGATTCATTGATTTTTCTCTGCTTCTGTATTACGAAAGAGATTACAGTGATTGTATCTCCTGATTTCTAAATCCAAACAGATATATCTTTTTGGGTCAGACTGATAACAGATGAAAGTTATCGACCCCTGACTTCAAAAGCGTGATCTTCTTTACACTTACCTTTTTATTAAAAATTAAATATTTATTAGTATCTTTTTTTAGCCTCAGTTTTTATATATACTTTAATTTATACTCCAAAAATAAAAATATTATAGGCACTTAATAAAGAAGCTTAAATGTGAGGAGGAAGCTAACAGAACATTATAAATCGATTTTTTGGAGAAAATGAGTTACACATGGTTTTAGCATATCTAGGACTCGAGGAATATGATTATTTAACCACAGTTCATACAGAAATTCGATTCCATTAAAATCTCGCTTTAAAAATGTTATAACCTTCAAATTTTTTAACTAAATTTCGTTTATTTCGTACTGAAGTATACAATAGGCTTTAAAAAGTGGATACATACAAGCTTATAGGTTCAATAATTGGGTAATATTGGATAACCAGTTAGAATTTAGATATATTCCATGCTGTTCAAAGTTTCGTTAACCTCTGGCGTCTCTGACGCAGTAGTAGTATGATTATTCAGGAATCATCTCGGATAGATTTATAGTGTTTTATTCGTTTATTGCGCAAATGTCGAACTTTGCCAAAGTTTTCTCATCTTCAAGTTTAACATTTTACCCTCTCTTGTTAAATTTAGCATCCGTTTCCGTTTCAAAGAAGTTCTATGATGTCAACTTACTCTCCTCGATTTAAGTAATCAATTTTTTTTGTATGAAGTTCTATCTTTAATTAACGGCTCGATTAAAGGCAAACATTTGATTTCAGATTTTACGATTTGCAAGTCTCATGAATGGAGTTAAGAATACCGTTCATGATTCGAATAAAACTTTTTTAATTAAGTCAAGTAGTTATTTTATTTAGAATCAAGAAATAGAGTGAGGTGGATATCGATGATAAATGTAGAGTAACCAGTAACATATAGTGAAGGTTGTGCTAAGTCTGCTTTTCTACAAAAAAAAAAACATTCACAGCAATGCATTTACAAAGGCCTTGAACGTGACCATCTCGCTTCAAAGCTACGTTTCTTTTGGTCAGGTTTCTGAAATTCCTCCTACCTGTCAGCCTTTGTAGGAGAGATATTCCATTAGTCGGGCAGAGGCAGGTAGACGCATGTGTACACTGTACAGTGCGGGACATTAATACTTTCAAAATTAAATGGTAATACGGAATAATTAATTTAAAAAAACTGTTACGAAAAATCAAACAATATCATTTGAAACTCTTAGCATACCATCAAAAATTTTCACTATGATATCTCACTGGTTATTTTTGAACATTTAACTTTTAAGACATGGATAAGGATTAATGAAGGTTGTTTAGCGATCTAAAAAATTGTATCTTTAGATAATATATTTAAATGAGATGAGAAATAATCTTCTTTTTGAAGAAGGAAGTTTTTAATCTGCTGTTTATTTTAAAGTATGACCCTGAACGTGCGATTCAAGTCTATACTTAATTTTTTATTAGTTGATCATTCATGTCAGGTGGATTAATGTACCCACTATGAAAGAACTCGCATGTACAACCTTCATTTGTAGATCAAGTTTCGACTATGTCAGCGTCAGGCAGAGTTCAGTTTCTCTTCTACAATTTTTCTTAGAAAGAACTTGAAATCGTTTTAGCGACTTCTTCGTGAGAACGAGGAGGATGCGCAAACCCAAGAGAGTTTGGGTCCTGAAGAGGCAAAACGCCATTAGGTCTGTTCAAAACCCTAGGGCCTAATCGTATGCCGCACAAAGCACATAATAATAAAGAATCCCGGAAAAAATTGACATTTGTTAAATGTAAAAGGTTTATTATTAAAGCTTGTAGTTTCATCATTATTATCTGTTTTTAGAATTATTTCGGTTTTCTAAATCTTTATTTTTTGTTGACATGGGAACATATTTAAACACTGAAGATATGTACAGGGTGAATTTTTGACTCATTGGAATTTTCAGTATAAAAGAATATTGAATAATTTGATATATTTTAGAAGAATTTAAGAAATTTAATCTCGGATTAAGTTTTTTTGTTTAAATCTAAGTATTTTATATTTTAAAAGATTTACAAAGCTGAGAAGAACTTTTTAGATTCATGAAATTCCATATATTTTTATCTCAATAAAAACAATTATTTAAACGTGCAGCGAGACGTGCAAGATAAATGCAAATTTTTCGATAATTTCAGAAGATTTAATAATTTCATAAGGCTTTAGTGAACTCTAATGATTCAAAATTATTGGTTCTATTTTCTTAATGACTATTCTGATATAACGAAGTGAAAGGAAATTTAATTTTGTTTTGAAATGTGAAAAAATAAGCATATAATTTGAAATATTTCTGATGCTATAGCTACAAATTATTTTAAAACTCCAAACTGTTTAAAGTGAATTACTTACGTAAATTAGAATTGGTCAAAACAGTCTAAAATATTTCAAAAATACAATATTAAGGCATAAAAGATTGTAAATTGGGATCGTGGAAAATCTGCACCTTTGATTTGGAATTTGTAAAACGTAAACTCTTTGGTATTCAGTTTTGTCGATTTTTCTGGGAATGCTTGGCTGATAGGAGTGAGTAGACTAGTGACTATTCTACTAGAAATTCCTTCTAAAGTCTAAAAGCAATCCGGATTAAAAGCTTGGCCACTGACTAGCCTACATATTGTAGTCCAGTTTTAGACATACAGGACCCAGTTGAGTTTCCCTCGTTTCCCTCGACATGTAGAAACTAGAAAACCAGTATCTTGAATTCTGTATTGTACGTTCTATCTTCTTGCGCTCCATTTAAAGTCCAAAGCTTCAGCATACCAGCTCTTTCGTCGCCACCGTTTAACTTTAAGAGAACCAGCCTGGTATTTATGCACTTGTGCAAGAAAATGCCGGATGCACAGATTGCATTGGGGTACCTTATTATTAAATTCAAACCAACATTTAGTTGAGTCGTTCAAGATTTAATTATGAACCACTAATTACCACTCTCCATCACTATAAAATGTTTCTGTCTCGACTATTTTATGAATCCTTTTTTTCTACCTTCGATCAGTATTTTAATTCGTTTGTGCAATAATTACAAAATTCCAACGAACAGTCAAAATAGTATCAAATATTTATATTTTGATATAAATCCATTCAAATTGTCTAAAAGTAAACTATAAGACATAAAAGTCCACTTGTGAACCTGACATGGCTCGTATAAAATATTTCAGGATGCTATATTTTACAGCTCATGTGATTTTTACTTGAAGTTTATCATCCATATTTCTTGATGTTGTCTAGAGTTCAAAGATTGAAATTTAATATTTTTATGAGAGGAAATAAAATCGTTGGGTATGGTCTGTGCATACGAAAAAATCTGCCCCCTGCGTGGGCACATTCTTATTGTTTGCATCGTGTTTGCTAAAGTTCACAATGTAGAATGCATCTAAAGAGGCCTATAATTACAAATATTACGAAGCACATATTTGGATGTGGGCATTCTCTAAATATTCTTATTTTCCAATGTCGAATGTCTACATGCCTTCATTCAAACTTCTCAGTCGACAAGGGAGCGTCCACATATTACGTAACGTTTTTTCTACAACATTAACATAAGCGTAATAAAAATTGACACCCCCCCCCCCTTCCTCATTTAATGTTACGTAATATGTGAACGTTCCTTGGCCGGTTGCGTTAAGAATTTTTTTGTTCTCCAGTTTTACACTTCTCTGACCAAATACGCAGAAGAATGAGACTGCTTCTAATAATAACACGACAATAGGGGGTTTTATAGGTTGGAAAAAAGCAGGGCTTGAGTACGTCAAGCATTGCGTGGAGGATTATTATAAGATTTAGGTTTTAGGGAAAGGGTGTGAACTCCATTTTTGAAGAGATTCTTAAATTTGTTTTGATTTAAAATTAAAAAGGAAATTAATTTACTTCAGGCTCTGTCGGCCGTATAGAGAAACAGGTTCGCATTACGGAACTCGTGCTTTGAGCTAGATTTTTTGTATGCGTTTCTCTAATTCTTTAATAAATTACATAATAAGAATAATCCTTTTTACAAATACAGTGCAACTTCCGAAATTCGAATTTTAGATCATTCGAAGTTTTGTTTTGATCCCTTCTGAAACTCATATATTCTTTCAATGTTAAAAATATTAGAATTTTGATATTTCGATAATTCGAAGCTTTCGCTCTTTCGAATCAAATTGGGTGTAGAAAGAAGTAAGGGCTAATTTCGTAACAAACTCATTCCAGATATTCCGCCTGAAATCTGAAGTTTATTATTACTATTATTTACTCATATTATTTATTTACATTATATGTTATTGTATGTTTATAATATTATTTCCATAATTCTAATTTTTTTCTACTCCCCGTGCCACTTCGATTTATGGGAGTTTCACTGTATCTCAGAAGGGAGAAATGATTTTGAAGACGTATTCCATCCGAACATAAGCATACATTTTTTTTAATAAGAATGTTTACGGTTAAAACAAAAATAATGCATCTTATTAAAAAATTGTCTATAATGAATTTGTAGATCTTTTTGAGATAAGCAATTATGATCTCATTTAGGATAGTAATATAAAAATTATGCCTGAAAGTAGAATTTAAATTTATATTCAATATTTTTTAAATTTGAAAGAATTAACATTTTAAAGGCTTTATAATTTTAATATTTACAACTTCATATTTACAACACACTGCAAATTATTCCTTCAGAATTAAAAGAGCATAATATTAAAAGATTTCGATTAAAAATGGTGACCACACTAATCTAATGAGCTATGGAGATAATAAATATGCCGAAACATAATCTGGGAGGCACCTAATAATCGTTGAGTCCTCACAATTCTTTTCTTCAATAAATTGAAAAGTTACACCAAAACGAGGACGGGAATCGCGCGGTTATAGCTGCAATTAATTTTATTTCTTCTCCATTATACTATGGTCACTTATAACCGAAGAATTCGATATTCTCTCAAATACATCGAAGACGTTTTTTCATGCAGGAAATGTCGGAAGGTATGGAATGAAAAAAATAAACAAATAAAAGAAAGAAAAAAGGTCCGTTATGGGGGACAACATGATCGGTCGATGAAAACCACGGTTGGTGCGGAACCACGTGTACATGTTTCCTATGGGCTTTGTCTTCATACCCCATTGTCTCTTTTATTCAACGTTGTTTGCTCCACGAGTTCCCTTTTATTTAAATGTATGAATTGACGGATGCGATGCGTCGAGTCGCTTTGCAAAAGATCCCGCAGTTTACCCCTTATAAACAGATGGCATTTCTCGTGTAAAAAACTTTCATGTCACAATTGTAGTCTCCTGATTTTTATGGTTATTGCTGTTGATGTTAGTAAGCATTGGTACGAAATTGGTCGAAAAATATGCATATACTTATTTATACTTGCACTTAAAACTTTCGTTTTGGGATAAGATCCCATAAAATATTGCATTATTTCTTGCTACGGCTTACAGTGTAAACCATCAGTGATTACTCCTAATTTAAATTTTCTTTCTAGACCTCAAAGCTCGTTTCGTTCCCTTGTAATCTGCCAGCTAGTTTTTTTCTCCAAGAATAATTCTTTCCCAACAATTTTCTCGAGCTACTTTAGTACTTTACCCGTAGGCTCCCTATAACCAACTAACAGAATATTCTCTTAATTTCAGGTCTCGAAGGCGTAGCGCAGGTGGCGTGACAGAGATCCACCTGCAGCAAAACCAACAGCAACAATCGCAATTGCAGGAGAATAACAACAGCAGCTCGCGGGATACGAAGGAGTCTCGGGAGGGTTTGGGGCCCGATGAAATGTGGGCCCCAGGAGTCCTGGGTCACCATCGGGAACTGCCCGTCGATGTCCCCGACACTCTTCTTCAACAGGCTTATCCCAACAAGGTAAAGAAAGGTTCATCCCCCTGTAGGAACGAGCCTCGACAATCCCGTAGCGCTAGCGACCTTTCCCTAATTCTCAAAAACGAAACCCTAAAAAACTCAACCCTATCTCGGAAGAGGCGCGATCCAGAAAGCTCTCCTCTCGTTTCCGCACTCGAGACACCAATCATGACCATCCAGCTGAAAATCGCTAACCCTACTCAAGACCTCAACTCACGAGACAAAGTGAACGAGGACGATAAAACGATGCACAATCTACAAGACAACTCCACTAACTCGGCATCACCTGACTTAAAAGATCCCCTCAAAAGTTCCGACGACGAGGAGGACGATCATTCACATCAGAAAGAATCAAACGTAGATGAAGAAGATTACCCCTTCGCCAAAGAAGACTACCCCACAATGTTAAAAAGCTGCAGTGATGATTCAGCAAGTCCCAGAAGCTCATCCGGCAGATCGGATAGCACTGCCCCTTTGGATTCGAGTCTCCCCTACGATGTCAGGAGGATCGATCTAGGCTCTCCCTGTAGAGCCCTAGTACCTGAGATCAAAGTTACCCCTCTTTTTACTCGATCCAGAGACTCCACTTCCTTTGATAACCCTGCTTACGGACTTGCAGACCTCCAGGATCTTCAAGGGTTTCTCATGAGGTCAGACGAAGTCTCCGATCTCACAAGATTGATCGACGAGCAAGTCCTCAACAGGAAACCTCAACCCTGGAAGGAGGAGATCACAGAGTCTCTTAAATCAAATCCTAATCTAGAGTCCAATGTTAATGATATTATCAGCGTGGGATCCACCAACGATCTCATCAGTGTCGAACTCACAGGACTTTCTTCAAAGCCCAAGAAAAAGAAAAGACACCAACAATCGAGTGGGTATTCTACCCTTAGGAGTGAGGCGTCCACCGAATTTGACCAGGTTGACTCCTTCCTCGTCGTCGGGAACAAAAACTATCGAGAGGTCGCTGTTGATTGTCCGTCAGACTTTGTCCCAGTGACCAAGTCTCATCCGGTTTATCCACCACCAAACAAGACTCCCACTAACAGCAAGCACAACACCCTCGAACCAAAACGCCATTCCGCGCACTTCAGTCCGAGAGATTTAGAGATTGCTCATAAAATCGAACTGGAGGCAGCAAATAAGACAAACCTCCCATCTGATAACCCACGGGAGACCGTAGTCTTGCCGCTTGAGCTAAAGCACGACAAGAAGGTAAGGTCCAGAGTCAAAAGTCTCCTTGTAGACAGCTTATTCTCCCTCAAGCACTACAATCACAAATCCTCGCTTGACGCTTACAGCACAACGCACTGCTCATCTTCCATCACTTTATCTAATCTTCGCAAAGAGGCTGTTGGTGAGTCCTCTTTTCTTGATAATGACAATGACGAAAAAACAGGGGACATTGTTTCTAGACCTTTTAAACTCTATAGTTCTAGGAAAGACAAAAGGTCCTACTCGGCGGAGAATCTACTCTCTAGAGCTTTTGAGTTTCCGGAGAGCAATGATACCGAGTCGACCTATTGCTTGTCGATCGAGAACCCTCGTCTCAATTTCAACGCCTCTTTGAAAGCTAACACCTCTATTAGATCCAATGCCTCTATACAAACTAATGCTTCTCATACTACTGATACTTCTAAAACTACCAATCTTTCCAAAAACGCCAACTCTCCAAACCCTCATCCGGAATTTCTATCTATCGACAATAACACCTCTCTTGAACCCGAAAAAGTCATAACCTTCTCTACCTTCCTCGGTGATGATTCCGAGAAGTTATCGCCCAAGAAATGTCAGAAAACTGACGACTTATCTTGCTTTGATCGGGAGAAGAATCAGAATTCCAGAAATTCCTTACGGGAATTGAACAAGGACAGCCCTTTGATTGTTTATTACACTCCCAAGAGAGTAACAAATCTTGTTGAAGGAAATGAAGAAAAGAGTCCTTTGTGTGAGATTCAATCTCAGGATTCTAATATTTTTGACGATTCGCCAAATGCTCAAAATCAGAAAAACTCTAGACTTTCGCTTGAGTATAAGCTCTCCTATAATTATTCGAGTGTCTCTCTTTGTTCGAACTTCTTGGAGATTAGTAAGCTTGTTTCGAAGAGCGATAATGATCTATCCAATTCCGTGGATCTTTCTGTTTCGAAAGTTCAGTCCTGGCTGTCTGATCCTCATCTTTTTTCGAGCACGGTAGAGAAGCCAAAAAAGGGTAGAGATAGTAAGTCTGTTAGGTTGCACAAGAAGGCGAGACGGAAGTGTTTTGGTAAACATGCACCATCAATAGCACCATCAATTGCACCAGAAAAATTCGAGGACCCTGGCGACACTGATAGCAAAGAGGTAAAAAGACATGAAAGTAATTGATAAAGATCTTCCCAGCATCTTGCAGGGGGTTTTCGAGGTAAAGGCGTTCCTGTACGAGTTTATAGAGAGTTAGGTTATAGGGTAATTCTGAAGGAAAGTCAGAAATTTTATTTGTTTGAAAAAAATAAACAGGAAGGGATAACCTATCCAATCAGATTTAAAGTAACTTCATATTACACGATATTATGCGGATTTAATTAAATCAATTATTTTGTCATTATTTGAAGTTGATTCGGTTCTAATTTGAAACATTGTATCATTTAAAGTTCTAAAGTTTAAATTATTCAGTTTTGAAAGCATAAGCCTAATTTTTAATTTATTTAATTTTGAATGGCCTCAAAATTAAAATTGTTCAGTTTTGAATGATTGCTGGTTGAAACATTAAGAATTAAGATATTTCAAACTTATCGTGTTAAATTGAATAATTTTGAATTGTAAGTTATTTATTTCAATTGCAGTATAAAAATAATAATTTTCAATTCTGAACTACAATCAGTTCTTCCTAATTCACATTTTTGCACAAAATTTAACCTCCATAATTGAAGGGTTGCGTTCCAAAAGTTCATAAATGCATTTTTGACCATTTTTCAGGAGAGATGAAAAACTTTGCCAATTTTTTTTCAATATATAACTACTTGTTATACTTACTTTTTGCAAAATTTAACTTTATATTGAGTTTGTTTACTTGAGGGGACTTGGAGTGTTTAAGGTAGAAGATACTAACCACCAAATACTTGGTACAAGTACATGCACAAATTTTGGTTGGTACCGACACAAGGATTAAACCTCAAGTCTCCTCACGGAAAGTCTGGGTGTGCTATCGCCTATGTCACCGGGACTCTTAAAAATCCAATTTTTAATTAAGAAAAAAATTGCGATGGAGATACATCAGGGTTGAATTAAAGCGTCACAAGTTTGATTGCAAAATGTTATTAGGTTCTAAGAAAATAATGGGAGAAGTTTTTTTTATCCTGAAGTGTAAGTTTTCTCAACTTTGGTCGGTGATTAAAAATCCAATTTATATTTTAGAAAAAAATCTTGCCCCCAGATACTGCAGTATTGAATTGAGGTGTGAAAATTTTTATTGAAAAATATCACCCGGTTCAGAGAAAATGAAGAGGATTTTTGTTCAATTGAAGTGCTTGCTTTCTCAACTTTAGACGGCGATTTAAGTTAAAGGGTAGCATGACATAAGGGCATAACCCAGAAATTTTCGAAAATTATATCATTTCCTAAAAATCGAATAACCATCCAAAGTTGAAAAAACGTGACCTTCGAGGTGAAAAATACTCCCCCTCAATTTTCTTGAAACCTAATAATATTTGTAAGTGAAATTTTCTTGTAACGACTCGGCAACTCAATAGTTAGAAAGTAAATTCGCTATGTTTTCAAAATTAAAAATTAGATTTTTTAATCATCTTTCTCAGTTGGAGAAAACGAGCCCCTTAAGCGAAAAAAACTTCCCCCTCTATTTTCTTAAAACCGAATAATATGTTTGATCAAATTTTTTGTGTGGTTACGCAACTCAACAGCTAGACAGTAAATTTATCTCTTTTTTTCTTTTAAATTGAAAATTGGATTTTTTATCTCTGCCCAAAGTTGAAAAAACGTAATCCTCGAGCGAAAAAATTTGTCCCTAAATTTTATCAGAACTCAATAACATTTTCCAATCAAACTTTTCACGATTTAATTCAGCTGTAACTTATCTCGAAAGTGCTTTCATGCTTTCCTTTAAGTTGCAAATTTTATTTTTGAGAACTTTTTTGTCTTGTCTGAAAAATTTTGAAAATGTATGTTAGGTCTGGTTCAGGGCCCTTATGGCATGATACCCTTTAACTCTAATTTTCAAGTCAATAAATTAAGAAGGAATGTATATACAACTGCTCAGTTGAAAAAGTAGAATAATTTGCAAAAATAATTTAGAGAAAAATGTATATTGATAGATACGGTATGTGCTAATACGTATTTTGAAGAAATACATTTGAAAAATAAAAAAAATATATATATATACATTTTGAATTTTAATTTTTTAAATATGAAGCAAGGGTGGAAGTCGGACACATTTGTTTGAGCCAGTGTTGTATCCAGTATATCCAGTGTAACCGATTAATTCACCCATATACGACTCCCTCGACCATCTCAACTTCAAGAATTATTTTCCTTTGCAAGACTTGTCATATTAACTTGCAGCTTCTACTTCATAATAGTTCTATTTCTGAACTCAAGATCAAGTCATTTCACCTTGAATGTAAACTTGCAAAAAAATTATAGTGCGGGGTTTTTGCGTTTCTAAACTATAAATAGTTATTAACGTTACATTAAAATGGCGTATTTTTCTAATATAAGACGATTATGAATTTAATTGCTTTGCTAATTATGACTGTAGTTTTTTATGCTTTGTATCTAAAGTGCATTTTCGCCTAAGCTTGTGCTTTATAAAGGAAGCCTAAAAATAGTGGATCTCTTTAACTTCGATTAGTAATAAAATTGGCTGTACATTTGCAAATACATTGCAAATTTTTATTTGTTTATTCTCAGATCGATTCCTTTCAATTCATAGAAAGGTAGGAGGGAAATTTCGTATGAAATTTAAATGATAAATCGGGTTTCAATTTAGAGGTTTTATAAATTATTAATTAAATTGTTGCCTACTTGGGATTCTTACTTTTAACATTCTTTATAAAACAAATCTAAACTTTTAAAACTTAAAACTCGAAAGCTTTCGATGTTTTGTTTGTTTAAAGTTTTCTAACATTTCTACAAAAATAATTGAAAATAATAGAGAAATTTAATATTTGTCAGTCATAGGTTCTTTGAAAAATTACAAACCGGGTTTCAACCAATTTTCTTTGAAAGCACAACGTACCAGATTATTTTAAAATATGACAAATTAGAAATTGATTAAAAATTGATTATTATTTTCTCTTAAGTTTAGCAATTCTAATGAGCTTGACACCAATTTCACCACACAATGAAATGAGAAAAAACATTTTCCACCCACTTAGTAAAATTTAGTTTAAATATCGTCGTACAGGATGCCAACGTAGAATAATATACATAGGTTGTGGGTACTAAATATAAGAATAAGCATGAATTTCATAATTTTCAGGATGGTAAGAAGGAGCATGGTAGTTAAATTTCTAATCTGAATATTTCCTAGGTACATTACGTACATCTATAAGTCTATACATATGCAAAAATCCTTTTCTATTGTATCCCACTTTTTGACTCTCATCTATTTATATACACTTTCGAGTGACACAATTACATGATAATGACGATGAGAATGGTGCATAGTCGCGAAAAAATGAATGAAAAAGAAATCGAGAGTTTAATAACGAAAGAGTAGGTAGTTCGCCTGAAGGAATGTAAAAAGGACGTTTAATCTGGACAAACTGGATGCATTTTTAGGCTGGTCTCAACGGGGTCAAACCTGCCATTCCTCCCAGAGATCAGAAAAGAGCACCCGCCAGACCACCCAAGGATAATTTACGTCTTTCTACTCAAAACAACAATGTGGAGCCCATCTGCGATATCGTCAACGCCGAACCTACCCAACAGCAGCTTCATTCCATTAGAAAATATAAGGTATGTTATAATTATTTGCTTTCACTGTCGTCAAAAGTCGATTTCATATCAAAATCAATAAAGGTAGATACTTGAGCATACCAGAGTACCAGACCATCAGTCATTATTTTTCCAATATGGACGATTCATGTTTGTTTCACATTCCAGAAACACAATCAAACTTTAATTAATCTTGATAGCTAAATCTTGATATTAAAAGAACTTAAATTTGAATCTGTTACAAAACGAAATTACTTTTTTAATGTTCCGACATTTTGAAATTTGAATGATTTTCGAATTCGATTCTTACAACTTTCCGATTTTTTTAAGATATATCCATATAAATTGAATTCTTTTAAAAATTTAGTTACACTGAAATTTTATTAACTTTTTTTTTTAACATAACACATTTCCTTATTTTTCGGAAGATATCAGTTTTAATTGACCTAAGTATTATAATTGCAAAAAAGCTGTTTTTTTTTAATTGGCATTAGCGTCTAGTTCTTTTATTTAGTTTAACTGTTTAAATCGAAGCCAACCACATTGTGTCCAGTTCATGCCAACCTACGGCAAATCACATTGCGGCAACTTTTAAATGGGAGATGCCGCAACATGATTTGCTACATTTTAGCAGAATTTTTTCGTGGAATTTAAATTTTTTGAAATGAGAGATAACACAGTGTGGCTGGCCGCAAATATGGCTTGCCGAGGGTTGGTATGATTCAACCCCACTAAACCATTAGTCTCTATTTCCAATTATCAAGGATTTGTTTTTGCTTGCCATTCCAGAGACGAAATTAGATTCGATTAAAATCTTACTAATATTTTATTAGTTTCGATTAATAATTAATTTTGTATTTAAGTTTTAAATTTGATAGATATTATAGTTTGTCTTCAGTTTTTCGGGTTTCGTAGCCCGCGGGATTGAAACCCTTATAGTTTCGGTCAAGAGTCCGTCCGTTCGTCCACCGTACTTTTTACCTTGTGATAAAATATGTTCGGATAGGGTATGATAGGATAAAATCTGATAAGATAGGACAGATGTTGCCTACTTAGACTCATTTTTTAAATTTAAATAGCAGAAAAGTTCGAATGTGCTTCCGAATATTCAATAAAACTCTTATGTTAATATATGTAGTTCAATATCTTAAAAGGTAGAATGATTTAAAAGGTTTAAAGTTCTAAAAACTAGTAGCTTAAAATGCTTTAAAATTGATTTGCATTATATTTAAATAGATTTCACAATTTCAAACATATCCAAAATTTATTGATTTAATTTGGCATAGAATGGGGTAGATTTGGTACATTTCAGGATTAAATTAATTGTTTAACATTATCATTGGCTCTTATTATTAATTAACTATTAAATGTAATCATTTTCAAACGATACAATTTCGAAAGATTTACAAATTAAATTAAACCATTTTGAATGTTTCGATATATGCTTTCAATTAAAGATTGTTTAATTTTAAACGATTTAAGATTGAAATCGTTTCATGTTGAAAAGCTCAAGCTAAAATCTGATCAACAAGATTTGAAATTAATTAATGAACAGCTTTGAAAGATTTAAAAAGGGAAATGCCATACAACTTTTATAATAGTTGAAATCATTTCGATAATTTAAGCTACTGAAATTGATATCAGAAGCCAAAAAAGGTTAAAGGATCTTGTTTATTCCAAGTATTTTAAGCAACGAAAAAATAAACAAAAACCTGTGAAGTGAAAAGGAAAGTTAAATAAACATAGTACATAAAACGACAAATATATTTATTTCAGAAATATTAGTTTCTAGTTATTAATTTCACTTCTTTGGGTACCATTTCGAAGGTTTAAAATTAACCTTAAAGAATTAAAAATATTATCAATAGAAAACCGTTTCCTTTTACACTTATGTGTTTTAAACTTTAAATAATAAACGATCCAATTTAAATATACAAGAATACAAAACAAAACCATTTCTGCAGACCAGATTAATGCTGCGAACCAAATGTATTAGATGCGAATAGAATATATTAGCCGCGAACAAACGTACATTGTTATTATAAATTATTTGAATTTTATTTAAAGGTTTTAATAATTAGGACAATTTTTATTTTTTTATTTAAAAAGCATTATAACATTTGAAATATTCTTGTACATATACAGTGTGTTTCTTTCAACTTATTTAAAGGATTATAACATTCCAGACATGCGAAATTCGATCATGTAAATTTCTCTTTTTAAAAAACCTACAAACTTTTATAATAAATTTTCTTTATCAAATAAATATTTTTAATTATTTTCGGTTGCCAGAATCTAATTGGAAAGAATGAGCGAATAATCCAAATCAGTATATAAGGCTTAAGGCATTTTGACAATAATAGAGAATGGGAGGTGAAGTGCATTACATTAGAAGTTCAGTTTATGTGAATTTCCTTTCATGAATGTCAGGTAAACGTCTTCAGACAAAGTTAGAGAATTGTACGTGACTTTCAGATCCTTGTGTTTGAGAAACGCGACCCTCTCGCACTCAAGCATCAATAATGCATCCCTTCAAGGCATTTCAAAGTGGGTACAATGCTTACTTTGCTCCAAGACTGCGTTTACTTCTAGGAAATATATAGGACTATAGGTAATCACAATATTCTGAGTTGCTTTAGAATGTATTCACATTATCTGCAAGACTAAATACGCATATATACCAAAAGTACTCATCCCAAAATAAATACAGAAAAGTAAAAACAGAAATCTTCAACTTGGATAGTCTATCCATTTATAAACCACTCCTGCCTTAATTCTATTTTAAACCTCCTTCTTGCATTGCTCTTTTACCGACTAAACACACCTTATTAAATATTTGCTTTGACATCTTTTCGAATCGAAAACATCCATGAGGTTTGAATACCCTGCTGAAAAAGTTTCATTAAAAAAATTAATACTTTTAAATCCGCTTTCTGTATCCGCACTTTTCGAAATTTCCTTCACATTTCTGTCAAACGTTTTTGATTAAAACTTCATCAAAATGAATAATCACGTCTCTCGGAAGTGTCCTACGGTGTCCTGCTAAAGCATCAATCAATTTCTATCAACCGTCTTATACTTCTATTTGATAAAAATGCAATCCAATCCTATCGAATGTGCTGTCCCAAATTCAATCCGAAGATGTTGATAAAAAAAGTATAAGATTTCTCGATGGATATAATTAAATAGAAATTTTAAAAGATAGGATTGGATACAAATTGTGTGAATAGGATTTTATAGAGTTATAATGAGTATCTGTTGATAGAAATGTATGCATCAAATGTGTCAGTGGATGTATAGAAATATCTGGAGTTCTGAAACATAGGAGTTGATATAATTTCTGTACCGAAAAAATTTGACCGAGTTTCAGCTAGATTTGAAAATTCTTAACAAGTGACCTTAATCTATTTTGAAGACAGTAAATTCTATTAACTTTCAAAACTATGAAGCATTCATTTACACATACAATTAAATTTGGAAGCATATCCAATTTAAAGTATTTGTACCTAAAGTTCGATACAAATGGCCAGGTTTTTCCAGTACAGATAGCTGGAATATCGAATTCTGGAACATGATTATTTTGCCTGACAAAAGTGTCATTAGTGTCTCCCCTCAAATTGGAAAAGAGGCATATTTTTTAATATTTCTTTCTCGCAGAAGTTAAAAGGGCACTAAAACTGAATGTTATTAATTAAAGACAGTTTTTACAAATAAGATACATTTTTATTTAATCTTTAGATAGTATATACTTTTTTAGTTTTTCTTATGGAATTATCACATTGCTGATTAAGCGGAATAGCTAAAGTAGTGATCAGCCAATCAGCATTCCAAGCATACCAAGGATTAGCTGGAACCGTTTCTTCGAAGATATGAGGAGTCCAGGTCACAAAGTTATTTAAATAGGGGTTTCGATACTTTTTTAAAAATTATTTTGTTCTGAGAAATATATTATTTATCTAACTGTAGAATTCATGCAGCTACCCCATTCCGAACACAATTGAATTTTAAATCACTACACTTGAAAAAAAAACTTTAGTTTTGCGAATTGATGATGCAAAAAATCCATGTATAATGAGGATTAAGCGATTCGCATTTTCCTCTTTCGTGCCGCCGCTAATATGTCAAATCGGGGCAGTAACATCAATCAAAAACTTCGAAATGTCGAGACTAGTTTGAGCTTGTTGTAAAAGGTTTCAAGCTCAGAGACGAGTAATATTTGAATCAGAATTGATTAAATCATCCAACTCAGGAGACCAACTTTAGAAACTAACCAGAGTTTGTAATCTTAGTGGTTCTCCTTAATAAAAATTAGAATGGCTCTATTTTTCAATTAGTGCAATTAAATTAATTTAATTGCAGATTATTTTTTGGAGAGGGATTGAGTTGAAGTTAAATTTGAGTCGTTTTTATAAATTTGAATACCATTTTAATTGCAATTAAGGAAAGCGATGAAGAAAAATCTACTGAAGAACATGGAATTTTTAACTGGGTTGTTACCATCTGTGCTTGACATCCATGTCCCGTACCTGTTTCCCCGTTTACATCCGACCTACAAACAAGTACAACGATAGGTAACAAACCTACTCACGATACTTATCACGTGTAAATTTCTATAAGAGAATTGAATGCATTTTTTATAGCGTGAATCTTTTAGTAGAATTCGTTTGCATTATTTTTTACATAGAACAAATATTTAGAAGCACCTGGATTTTTACAATTTGTTGATACTTGAAATTCAAAGTCTTAAGTTTGAGAAAAAATAGAGTTTTAAAATCAATTTTATTAGGTATATCAATTGCGAAAGGGTTCAAGAATGCGAATTATGATTTGAAAGAATTCGAATTCTATGCATCAATTTGAAGGATTTGAAAACTGTGAGCTTCTAAAATGAAAAGCAATTGAATCTGGATTTTAGTTTTAAATACATTTTATTTAGTAATGTATAAATTTGCAAACCTTTGAGTTAAAAATAAATACCATTCGTATTAATAATTAAAAATCTCTTTTATATGATATCAATTTAAGAAACATTCAAATTTATCATGTACAATTTAAATCTTCCTAGAGTTAATTATTTAAATGTATTGAGTTCTCAAATAGTTTAATTTATAAAGGTTAAAAAACTTGGACCACTAATATTGAAAACTATTAAATTAAAAAAAAAAGATACTTTCCAATATTTAAAACCTTGCAAATAACTAAGAAACACACAAATCCAGAAAAATTAATTATCTTTTTAATTTTTCCTACTATATAATCAAAGTTAGTTGGGAATTGACATGTTCAAAATAAAAAATTGAATTTCAAATATATTTTAGGCTTTAGTAGATAATTTGGTTAGCATTGGACTCTCAGTATGAATTTAAATTTTTCAGTTAATCCACAAGTGTATATCTACGATTTACGCCCATTTTGAGATAAGAGGAAGTTATTGCTACAGCTGGAATAAAATTGAAATAAACCAAATCCTCGATTTCCATTTAATCGACCAGAGTTTTGTGAGTCGGAATTAAAAGATTCTCGTTTTTGCGATTCACTGCGAGTTTTGTGTGTAATTCTCTAAACGCAGAAATGCTTGGCCGAAGCCCCGTGGTCGCCTAATGTATGTAGGGTTTCTCAGATGAACGTTCTCGGTTTTCTCGAGTGGAACAAGGGTGGCAAGATAAAATCAGTCTACAGTGTACACTATACTCTACAGAACCATACCAGTCATAGTTTGCTAAACAATATATTCCCGAAGGAAGTAGATTAAAGAAAAAAAATTCAGTTACGTAAAGGCCGGAAAATTATTATAAAATAAATGATAAAATAGAGCAATTATTTATTAATTCCTTTTCAATATTATATTTGATTTTTGTTATGTGAAATATTTTTAATTTTGCAATTTAAAGGAAAATTTTTGTAGGGATAATGCAAAATTAGATTTATATTGACTTCCTGTTGTGCTATGTTAGTTTCTGAAAGGGTATTTAGTTACTAAAGAATTTCAACTTCCATGTATAATATGTATATCATCCCCTAAACATATTCGATCCAGACTGCACTTGACTAAAGTTATCTAGCGATCTTACCGGTACAGGATTTATAAAAGATAAACATCCCCCTAATAAGCAACGTCCTGAGTGATTAAATTACACCAGAGCTTGAATAATATATTTTTTTTCATCAAGACTTTATAAACCTATTTTAATTGTATGCTTACTTTTAGTTTAGGTATCTAATAACGGGTATTTCTTTAGTTGTAATCCTCAAATGCAAGAACAGGTCCCAGGGACCCGGAAGTTTTTTCAGCAGTGTTTTTTTTTCTAAAAAGTTATCTCATTTTTTTGCAAAATAATTATACGCATTTAATTTTCATATCTATTTTTACAATATTAATTTGGCGATAAACTAGGCTATAATTTTAAAAAATGGAAATAAGTCTATTTAAACCGAAGATATTTCAGTTTAAAGTTTGCCCAGGTCTTTTTAATTATTCAAATTAGGATGAATCGAAATCTATTACAGAAAAGAAAGACATTTTTCTTATGAAATAATATTAAACTTTTAATTTCAGGAGCAACTGCGAAGGCGAAAAGATGAAGAGGAGAAGCAGGAATATCTCACTCGGTCCCTTCGTGGCTCGAGAAAGCTCCAGGCCCTGGAAAGTCACGCGACAAACCTCTCTGGACAAGAAAATCTTGCATATTCTCAGGATGAGGTGACTACGGTAGGACGGGCTCCCGTCACTCCAAACCATGCCTCTCAAGACGTCGAGGAACCCCCGAGACCACTCAGTACGTTTTTTAGAATTCGTATTAATCCTTTCAATCCAAAACTCCTGCAGGCTAGTTACAAAAGTTCAGCGTCTAGCCTGTGAAACTTCATTTTTCAAAATCAAATCTAGAGGAAATCTCTTAAACCCTCAGCTTTCATATCTTGATATTAACATTTAAAACGATCATCAAAATAATAATTGCTATGTTTCAGCCTACGGAGAAGTCGTTGCAAGTCTCGAAAGGTTGCAGCTTCAACTTCGAAGTATATCCGGTGCTTTGGGAATTTCGGGACCAGGTGTTGAAGCCGAATTGGAAGCGGTTCGAACGCTTTTGGTTCAAAGGCGATTTGCAACTGCTCTGTCGACTCATCATGCCTTGAAAAGTCGACTCAGAGCTGGAAAGGTTCTCAAAACTTATTCGGCAGATGCTTCTACCCTTGCTCGAGATGTAAGTATTTTTAAAATATTTTTTAATAAGTACGTACAGGAAGATGCAGATGGTTTACAGAAAGTAATCCTGTGTTTCAAAGATTTAAATAAACTACGATGGATGGAAGCAATGAAAAAATGTCTCGGTATTTGAAAAGACTTCAACAGATTTCAAAACATAAAAAATGGACTTCGCGGAATTTGCAGAGATTTCCAAATCTCATTCAACTTTTAAAAACTTCGAGAGATTTGAAGGGAATTCAAAAGGATTTAAGGGAATTTTTAGAGATTTTAAAATTCAAAGGATTTAATGGAATTTCGCAAAATGTCGAGGTCTCAAAAATTTTTTAAGAATTTTCAGGAGTTTTCAAAGATTTTCACGCGATTTTAAGGAGTTTCATAGCATTAAGAAAATGTCTATATCTTTCAACGGATTTTTCGTAATCTAGAGGGATATCCAATCGCTTTCAAAAAACTTCCAAGAAGTTTAAAGTATTTAAAAGGACTAAGTGGCATTTTGTTGGATTTCAAAAGAATTATAAGGATTTAAACGTATTTTACCTGATTTTGAAATTTAAACTAAAAAATTTCAAGGAATTTCAAAGAATTTCATAGGATTTTAAAGATTTTCCAGAGATTTGGACGTTTTATTGAGGGATTTAAAATTATTTAATGGGGCATTAGAAGATTTAAAGGAAACAAAAGGAAATCAAAAGAATTTCCAAGAGTTCTAGGGATTTAATGGGATTTTGTAGGACTGCAGACCAGCTTTTACGAGTTTATAACCCCTCTTTTTGGAACAATTTTAAATTTTGGAGAAGTTTCGAATGGAGAAGGCAAATAAGTCAAGAACTCATATTTATTTGTCAAAATGAGCGACGTTGCGTTG
Organism: Belonocnema kinseyi; assembly: GCF_010883055.1. NCBI lineage: Eukaryota > Metazoa > Arthropoda > Insecta > Hymenoptera > Cynipidae > Belonocnema > Belonocnema kinseyi. Next base: position 68,587,854 of record NC_046658.1, read on the forward strand.
GCATGGGTTGGCCGACCTCATCAGGCTAATTTATTAAAATAAATACCACATAAATATCAAATTTTTACATTCAAATAGTATAAGTTAAAACAAATTTAATGAAAGAATTACCATTAACATTCACTGGTTAAAAAGTAATTTTAAGGCATTTGAGAAAACTTCAGGTAAACACATCAGAAGTTTTAAAAAATCTTAATGACAATAGTTTACAAAAATGCAAATACCACGATAGCTAAATTTTATGGTTTGTCAACAATTCATATACAAGATGTTTCTTTTCGTCCTATTATTTCTCTTGTTTATAGTCCAACACACTTTTTAGCTAAAGTAATTTTTGATGAATTAAAACATTACATTAAAATCCCTATTTCACATTTGTCGATGATATGATCATAAGAGTATTAATTTCTTAGACATAGCGTTAATTATAATTGATAATCATATCATCACTGATTGGTTCCAAAAGCCAATGTTGACAGAACATTATTATTATCGCATAGTAAGTTTCACTTAAAAAATGTAAAAATAATTAAACAGTTACTGATCAATATTTCTAATCCGATTTGTTTCATTGATGATAACATAAAAATCCGCATGAACAAAATTGAATATCACTCAAAACAAGGTAGTAAACACATGTATTAAAACTTGAGGTTTGCCTTCCTTTTTGTATTAATTTTACAAAGCTGTCTAAGACATTAAATATTTACAATGTTGTTAATCACTTCAATAGAACCAAAAATAGATTTTTCATATGTCTCTTATCTTAGACGCGTTAAAATTGTGTTTCACTTAGTGAATGTTAACGGTAATTTTTTAAAAGTTTATTTTAACTTATACTATTTGCCTGTAAAAATGTGAAATTTGTTTCTTTGAATAAATTAGCCTGATGAGGTTGGCGAACCCCTGCCAACGAAACGTGTCTTATTTTGAAGAATAAATATGAGTTTTTGACTCATTTGCCATCTCCAATCGAAAATTCTTCTTCAAAAAACCTATATAAGGCAGTTTTATGGTTTCTTCAATTTTAAATGTTAACTAATTCAAGCCGGCAATCCTGAAAATGTTAGAAAATTTTGTTGGTCAAGGCAAGTCGGAGATTTTGAATAAAAGCTGCAATATCCAGGGAATTTTTATAAATGTAAGTATAAATAACCGGCTTAAATGATACATTTTTTTATTCTACAACCTTCTAACAAATTAAAAACGAAACAAATTTTGGTTTTTAAATATTATTATTTTGGATGTTATGGTTGTTAGTATTATTGGTCAAAGAAAATGAAAACCTGCCCAGGCAAATCTGAAATTAAAATTTTGCGGCTTCCCTGAAAAAAGGAGCTATCGAATACCCATTCAAAAGATTTTTTTTCACTCTATCTTATGCTAATTGTAAAATTCTAAACGCTCACAGTTATGCGTAGGCAACGCCAACAATCGTTAGCATATTCATTGCGAGAAATTCTCGGATTTATAGGAAATTCAAGGTCATTCTGAATGGATTCTTAGTTCTTAATTATGTTTAATTGTAATTTTCAGTGTGTCGAAGTGCTGGAGCAATGGCAGTCATCAACGGCTGCAAAGGCAACGGCAGCAGGGGAAACGATAGCAGCCGCAGAGGAACTAACAGCCTTACTAACTAGTTATGAGATGGAGGGTCTTTTCCTGGCTCACGACTCGATTGTCTCCAGCGTCGATGGCTTCCAGGCGACGAACTGTTCCTCATCGCCGAGCGGTCCACCTAGTCCGTCGTCGAGTCTCAGAGACTCCCATGTAGCTGACAATATCAAGATCATTAGAATAGAAAAAACCAACGAGCCTCTAGGAGCCACCGTCAGGAACGAGGGAGACGCTGTCATTATTGGTGAGTTGCTGTTAACCAACTTGAGCGGAAACCAGATGGAATTATAAGGTGGTCGCTGGACCGTAATTAGCCGGAAATTTTATGAGACCGGGTAAAACCGGAAAATGACAGTGAATTTATATTTTGACCGGGAATATTACAAATTTCTAGAAAAAAAATCTGTCACACTTTTATTTCAACCATTTTTAAATAATTAGTTAAATTGTTATCTTTTTTAATTATGATATCATTCAGTTTAGAATGAGTAATTTGAAAAACTTTTACTTTAAATATTTTCCATTTTATATTTTTAATTTTGAAGCGTGCATTTTAATTAAAAGAATTTTAAAATGCAGTTTTAAAGACTTAAACAATTAAAAATTAGAAGCATTTAAAATCGAAGATTTTATGTAAAAAATATTTTTAGTTGAGCAACTGTGAATATACATTAATTAAGGATTTTTTAAATTGAATTGTACTTTAAGATTTAAAAAGTGAATAATAATTGATTTTACAAGATGATTCGGAATGAGTTCACAATTTTAGAATTTCCAGATTTTAACGTTGAAACTTGAACTGTTTAAATTGGAAAGTCTTATTAGTTGAAAAAATGTAAACGCCCGATTGAAACTTTATAGACTATTTTCAATTTTAAAATAACCTCGAAATAATATATTGATAATTAACGGCTTTTATTAATTTGGAAATTATTATTTCAGCCTAAAATAATCCATTTTTGAACCATTCAATTTGACATTTTTTAATGAAGAAAATGAAGAATTCCCTAATATTTAGAAATATCTAAATTAATTTAAAATCAGTCATTATAAACTAAATTTTCAAAACTAAGGAAAAAAATCAACTTTGAACGTTATGATTTTCATTATTTTATTTAAAGAATTTTAATTTGGAAATAAAATTATTGAATTTTGATGTATAAATAACAATTAAATACCTATTATTCTTGAAAAAAATTAGATGTTTAAAAAAAAATTAATTTAAAGTTCGAAATGATTTAAAATAATTTAAACCGGCAAAATCCGGCTTAATAGTACCAAAATTATTTTATTCGTAAATTAGGATCATTAGTACAAAAAAGAAGCTTTTTTAGAATTTTGAAATGCAAATGAATTTGAAATTATTCAGAAAAATAAAAAACATTTCCTAGGAGAATTGAAAAAAATTTTTTATTTGGAAAAATTAATTCTAAGAGAGTATTTAAAAACCATTTAGAACGATGTATAAAATTATCAAAAATAAATGTGGAAGATTTTTAGTACATTTTTTTTTATTTGGCAGGATTAAAAAAAAAAGCGATTAGAAAATATGTTGGGAAAAATTCGAATCGTTTTAAAAGATGTTTAGAATTTCTGAAAAAATTCTGAAAATAATTTAAAATTTGAGAAAATTTAAAACATGTTAATGTTTCAAGATTTATAGAATAATAATAATAATTATTATTATTTAAGAAACGATTAGATTAAGATTTATTGAATCTTTGGTGGTACAGAGAAGTTTTACATCTACCTCCGTCTTAGTTTAATAAGTGTTTAGTTTATATAAAAAATATAATCCATCAATTTTTAATGTTTCTACCTTGACATTGCTTAAAGCTATAAAGTTTTGAATTTTTTTTAATTCACTGATTGATTCTTCAATTTAGAGCATTGGAAATTGTAACTTAGATTTATATTTTTGGAACTGAATCTGAATTTATTCAAATATTTAAAATTCTGCACGTTCTAATGAAGCGTGTACAAAATTAAACGAGTTTGAATTCAAGAGTTTCCTATGAACTTTAGGTTTATATTTCATCTACTTTTTAATATTTTCTAACATATTTTGTAATTTATAGGTCGCGTTGTGCGAGGAGGAGCAGCTGATAAATCAGGTCTTTTGCATGAAGGCGACGAGGTGCTAGAAGTGAACGGCGTCGAAATGCGAGGAAAGAGTGTGAATGAAGTCTGCGACATTTTAGCTGGAATGCTAGGAAGTCTGACTTTCCTTATATTCCCAGCTCCTGTAGTTCAGACTAATTCAAATAGCAGTAAAAGAGAAGAGAATCAACAGGTAAGATATTCTTCAACCATCCCAGACTCTCATTCCACTTACTAATTTGAATTTAATGTTACACCCTTTTAAATCTTCACTTTGTAATGAATTCCCACCCTAACAAATTTACCGTCGTAATACATTTTCTACGCAGATCCACCATGTGCGGGCACACTTCGACTACGATCCTGAGGAAGATCCTTACATACCTTGTAGAGAATTAGGAGTGAGTTTTCAGAAAGGAGACGTTCTTCACGTTATCTCGCAAGAAGACCCTAACTGGTGGCAAGCTTATCGAGAAGGAGAAGAAGATCAGACTTTAGCAGGCTTGATTCCGAGCAAAGCTTTCCAGCACCAGTAAGTTTTAATTTTTGTATTTAATGTTAATTTAATTTGATTTGATAAATTAATATTTTAGTTACTGTATTACTTAACTCTGATTTCACAACTAATAATCACTTTTGGCAATTTCTCACTAAGAATTGCTTTAATTCTCAGGCGAGAATCTATGAAACAAACGATCTCCGGTGATAAGTCGACGACGCGTGGTTCGAAAAAATCAAGCACCTTACTCTGCGCGAGGAAGAATCCAAAGAAGAAGAAGCGAAATAAATTTGGTGCTAATTTCAACGACGATGGCTATCCTCTCTACGCAACTACAACCATAGATGGTAACTTTTATTTCTGTTTTTATTACTTCATAAAATCTTTCAGTTTCCAAATTTTAAACTCAAAGTATTAATATTACTTGTGGTCATATAATTAGATTACGACAGTGAAGAGGTGCTAACATACGAAGAAGTGGCCTTATACTATCCAAGAGCGGATCACAAGAGGCCGATTGTTCTCATAGGACCTCCAAATATCGGAAGGCATGAGCTCCGTCAAAGATTAATGCAAGACAGCGAACGATTCGCAGCAGCAATACCCCGTAAGTTTTATTTCTCAAACTTCAAACGTCAAATCACAGGGTGGCTTCTGGGCCGGAAAATTACTGGTTACAATAGTGAATTTATTTTTTGACTGAGAATTTATAAATTTGTTAGTAGAAAACTATTTACAATCAATCCAAATACCAATAAAAATTTCAAGTATGAAATCATTAAATTTAAAACGCATAATTTGAATTTATTCACTGTGAATATTTTATGAATGAATATCTACTAAACTGTACAAAAAATGTCATTGTCTTTTTTTTTTTAATTAGCCCAATTTGATAAAAGTTGTAGAACTGCATGAAATTGGATTAATTTAACCGTAGCCCAATTTCAATAACGAACATGCATGGTACTTCCTAAGCTCAAGACTTTAAATTTTGAACGATATAATTTCAATAGGTAGTTGTATAAGCAGACTTTCAACATGATTAATTTTAAATAATTCATATTTAAATAATTAAAATTTAAAGGGTTACAGTGTAAAAAAAGTTTTAACTTCCCAGTTCTAATTTAGAAAGTATTCAGCTTTAAGCAAAGTTCAAAATCGTTATATTTGGAATGCCTCAAATTAAAATTACGTTGAAGATTCTTCATTTTTGAACATTGAAAATGTCAGCTTGGATTTAGTTTTTGACCGAAAATCTTGTAAATTTGTATCTTATGATATATACCCAATACTTATACCCAATAACTTTAAATCTTACATGATATTACCTGATATTCTAATTTAATTTTTTTTTTAATTTTGAAGTTTCCAGTTTTAAATAGTCAATTTATAAAATGATGGAGTTTTGAATAGGAGCCTAATTTTAAAACCATAATGTGCTCAAGTCCTGAGAATGCGGGACCGTCCAAAAACTGCGTTACTTATTTGAGGGGAGAGGCTCACTCTAAAAAGTACCGTTGGTAAATGGGG